>NW_012101821.1:3232905-3248457 GCF_000951045.1 Mandrillus leucophaeus | reverse complement strand
TTAATGGGTGCAGCACACCAACATGGCACATGTATACATATGTAACAAACCTGCACGTTGTGCACATGTACCCTAGAATTTAAAGTATATATACAAAAAAAAAAAAAGAAACACCTGAGACTTGGTAATTTATAAAGAAAGTAGATTTAATTGGGTCATAATTCTGCAGACTGTACAGGAAGCATAGTGACTTCTACATCAGGGGAGGCCTCAGGAAACTTACAATCATGGCAGGAGGTGAAGTGGGAGCAGCATCTTCACATGGCTAGAGCAGGAGTAGGAGAGTTGGGGGGAACTGCTACATATTTTTAAACTACCGGATCTTATGATAACTTACTCACTATCATAAGAACAGCACAGAAGGCACTATGTTAAAGCATTCAGAAGAACTCTTCCCCTTTGGTCCAATCACCTACCATCAGGCCCCACCTCTGACCCTGGGGATTACAATTCAACATGAGGTTTGGGTAGGGGCAGAAATCCAAACCATGTGTACGAAACTGAGTGTTACTTACCCACAGGGCTGCTGTACTTTAAGGCCTACCTTGGCACAGTCCCCTCCTTGAGACACCTGCGAGTTTCTGTCAAAATATTCACAAACTTGCTGATTCCTGTCTCATTTTTGTGGGAGGTAATGGTGTTGTATCCATCAGTTGTCCTCCAATACCTGGGTGATAAATATTCTGGGATTTTGTGAGTTCTTGTTTCCTTCGGGAGGTAAGATGATAAAAAGGACTTACGTGCATGCCTGATGAAATGTCCAGAGATATTCTGTACCATATTAGTGGATAAAACTATGAGAAACTGGTCTGGATGATAATCTTGGCAATATGGGATTTGGGGGTACTCCTGGGAAGTGACATTGATTGTACCCAAAGCTTTAAGAACTGGAGACACATACATGTGTTGTATACACACACACACACACACACACGCAGACGTATAGTATCCCAATGTTTGGATTATGATGGTTGCTTATTGAATGGTAGCAATCAGAGTTGTTACTGTTATTATTATCATTACTGATTCTACTACTACTATTGCTGCAACTACTACTACTGCTGTTACTATAGTTTTACCTTAGCCATACTCAGATTGTGTTTTACAGCGATAATGATGATTAATCTTTAACCTCAGTAGCTAGTTCAGTCTTCCATTCCACAGAGAACTTCACCAGCATAGCGTCCTACAACATAAAACATTATGCTTTATTTCATGGCACACTTTAAATATTTTATTAAATGACAAAATGAATTCTAAATGTTAACAAAATTGTTTTGAGGTAGGTATTTCACATGCCTCTGAATTCATGTGAGTCTGTCATTATGAACGGAAAAGAAAATGAAACAACTAATTCAAGCTAGTGTTATTTTAATTCAACTTTGGACTTGTCCATGCTTTGAATTTTAAAAGCTAGCTCTTTTGTTTTTAGATGTGTTTCTTTTAAATGCAACTTCGTTTGACTCTGTCATAGGCAGCATTAAGATAGAAGTTACAGATGTTCTTAGACTGTGCTTACTTAAGCATTGCCAGCCACTTGAAGGTGGCTCTTGGCAGAGGCAAAGCTGTCAAAACTCATAGGTTGTGCCATATGTGAAGGCTTGTGCCTTTTCCTACATTTCCTTTAATTTCAAACATTTTGGAGCCAGTGGCTCAGAACACAATATCCTGTAGAGCTGAACTCACACCTCAGTGAAAGGGAAAAACTTTGCAGATGATAAACTTTTAGTTTCTGTTCATCGTGTGGTTGACAGAGAAACAATGAAAATTGACAGTGTATTCTTTTCTCCTGCTTTTTCTTATTTTAATCCGAGGCCATGTAAAACTTACTAAATCAGTTGGGTTTACAAGTTTTCAGGTGAAACTACTGTTGTTCTTGTACTTTTCCTGTGAAGGTTACAGAATTTTTCCCCAGGCTCCACCTCTCCCTACCAGAGGCTGGTGAGCTGAGAACAATCAGAAAGATATGACCCGCTGCTGAATTTTACCCTGTGATTGTGAAGATGAAGGGAAGATTTGTGTCTAAGTGATGTTTTTTTACTGTAATTAGAAAGAAGTACAATTAAAATTTCTACTTATTTTAAAATAATCTTAAACAGCTCTATTTTATGCAGCTATGAGTCTCTACCTGGAAATTTGTACTGTTGTTTGGCTGTTTTGTAACTGACTTGAGGCAAATGGTTAAAAAATAGCACAAAGTACACAACAACAGTAAAACCTAATAAAACACATTTTGCAAATTGTAGGAGCCCTGATAATACATGAGAAAGAAGAGAAAGAATATGATAAGTTATTGTATGAGAATGGCTGAAAGTATTACCATATAAAAGAAAAGATGGTGATAAAACATTTGTGTATAAGCTTAAATATATTAGATTGGAATACACAAAAAAATTAGATCTTTTTAAAAAAACAAATGGTTTAATATGGATTTTACAATAGTGCTGAGACAATGGACTTTGGAATTCCAATTTTTGAAAATGGCAGCAGTTAGTCACAATCAATATACTCATGAGGAGAAGATATTGCCTAGGGGAAGCTCTCTGGCCCAGATTTCTCTGTCTCTGAAAATATTTGTGAAAAGGTCTTCACTTTTAAGGACCTATTTCATCAGGTTGGTTCCTAATAAAAGATAATTCCCTAATCTTGTGATCCTGAATTTAATGAAATATTCAAAGTACTTTTCAACATGTAGAATAGCATTTTTGCAGATTCCACAGATTGACATGTGAACATCTTGGGGAACCCTAATTCTTACTATCATACTTAGATTTTTTTTTTTCTTTTGATGGGTTCTGCTAGGTAAATTAGTATACCCTTGAGTGTGTGTGTGATTATTAGAGTAAGGTGTAACACACTAGGAAGTTTTATAGAATTTCTCTCAGATAATTCTTAGATTATATACATATAGTAAGAAATGTGTTCTTATGCTTGTTATATAACATTTTCTATAACAGCAAATACATTTTAGTAACTAATTCTTACAAATTCTTATATTTGTATATTATATTATATCAATAAGTATTTATTTGTATGAAGATGTCAATTGAAAGCAGTAAGAAAGTAATATATGAGAAGCACATACCAACTGGAAGTCCTACATATGCTATTTACACCTAAATCAAATTTTCTTTAATTTTTGCTTTCTACATTTTACAGATAAAAGTATTAAGGCTTAGAGAAGTTTTTTTTTAAAAAAATATTGCATGATTTCTACAGGATGCAAATGCTGAAGTCTGGATTTGAATCCAAACAAGTTGGGCTTAAAAAATATATATTCTTTCTAAAATACGGCACTAAAACATGTGAAAGCTAGTACCAATACTGGATATTAAATGTTCTTTGGAAAATTTAAGTAACCTTTAACATTGATTCCAACAGGTTTCCAAAATAGTTGTTTGAATGGATTAAGCTACAATATGATTCAGTCAGTATCTTACATGACCACTTTATTTCATCTATGAATGGATATATTTGCTAGTCTCCAATTTTCAGAGGCTGCAAACCAATTACCTAATGTCAGTTGCTGGAATGATGTGGTGCATATTTGACAAATAAAAGAAGAGTGCATACTTTTACATTGTGGTCTCTGAAGATCAGTTATATGATGTTTTTTCTACCTACTGGAAAAATATTAAAATTATTGTCTCATCGAACACCCATTTGCACTTCAAGTAAAACTTCAAGCAAGGATCCTATGCGATTTTGGTGTATGATTTCCTTGAAACCCGTTATCGATAAATATAATGATTCAGTCATAGCACATATGCTTTAAACAAAAGTATAACACTAATATTCTACATTCTACACATGTAGAAATGTTGCTCTTTGGATTTTTTTTCCCGGTCATGATAAATTAGTATTTTAAAATTAGTATCTCACAATAGAATTTACAGAAAATTCTTTTTTATCTGACCATTGACTGGACTACTTGTCTTTAGGTCTAGACTATTTTGAATAGGAAAAGGAATCTTTAAAGGGCATTAGAAAACCAACAGAGGAAAGAAGAGAAAGATTACTTAAATAGAATGAAAAATCATTACAAAATTAAATAAGGTAAAGGTAAACATAAAGAAGGAATAAATGGAAAGAAATAGGGCAAAGAAAGAGACTTTTCCAGGCTGATTTTTGTAAATAATCTGTGACAGCTCACCTTGTGGAAGTGGAGTGGATGCCCAAGGCTGGAGTTGATTGGCAGCTCTGACTTTGTCTTGGGAATATCTCCCAGCAGTTGGTATTTTTATACAGTGGCTTGCTCTTAGTGGGGCTATGCAGAATTGTCTCAAAGATGATCTGGCAACTCCCAGATTCTTAGGAACTATTAATTAGGAACACCAATAATAGTTTGTTCTGGAACTATGAAAAAAAAAAAAAGAAGCAGGAGGTTTAATACTATGGCTAAGGTTTAGTACTCACAATACTAAGTCAGAGTGCAAAAGGCTAAGCAAACTTTAAGAATGACATCTTGGTGCTTTCTTCATTAACTACATAGATTTTTCAATGTTTCTTTTCCCCTCAACCTACTTCAGTGGCTTCTTGGCACACACACACACACAAATCTGAGTTAAAACTTGATGTATATAATGAACAGATCCCATGAAGTTATTCATTTACTTTTAAAACTGTTGAAAAATTATATTAGCCAAAAAGAGACAGGTTCTGCAATAGGAATTAGGAGAAAGTGAAGTGTATGAAGGAAAACTTAAGAGCTTAAAAATGAAGAGATCTGTGTATAAATCTTGGCTCAGTTTCTTACTGGTTGTGTGACTTTGAACAAACTGAATGTGGCCTTGAATAAATTACTTACTTTTCTTAGTCAGAGTTTCTTAATATAGAAAATAAAATAATAATATGTACTTATTATGATCACTATAGAATTAAGAAAGATAGCATATCAACGTGCCTATTATAATAAACACATTGTAACTGCTAACACTAGGTGACTATTATTATAATTGATATTTTAAAAATAATGGATGAAAAGGTAACTTTCACAGTGATTACTTGAATAGCCAAAAAATTTCACATTGTTTCATTTCTGTGGGCACAATGAAATATTGAGATAAATTTCTTAGAAAAGCCTAAATATAAATAGCCACTTTTGTAATACTGAGAAAAAATACCCTCTTTTGTCTTCTTTTGTCAACTCTATCTCTAGCATCACATTGTCACAGCATGAAGAAGCATTGGAATACACGGTCATCCATAAATTTATCTAATAAAATAAAAATGTTTCTTAAACATGAACATTATGCATTAGAAGTTGAGAAACCATATAGGATTGAATGTAGACCCTGGAAACATATTATTATCACCTTCCTGTTTTCAGTTAAAAACATTTTTTTGTTTTCCTAAAGCTTAGTAGCTTTTGATATCATGATTAAAATAAATATCTGCTTTGTTCATCAGCAAGATTCTAACAAAAAGATTCAATTAACTCTGAGAAAGTATTTTCTTTGTTTTCCTAACTTAACAGCAATCTTTTTCTTTCACTAGAAGTCCTTTTGTAGTGATGTAGAGGCTCAATATGTTCTATAGATAACACAACATAAGATGAAAATGTGCAGAAATAAAATAAATGGTGTATGAAGATCATCTGTTGTCCGCAGGCAGTGCATTGGCAGCAATTCCGTTTGCTTTACTGCGGGCTTGACAGGCATCCTGCTCCCTGATGGCAGTGCTAACATGCTTTGGCAGTAGCTGCAAAAGCAGCTTTGGGTGATTAAATCTCAGTCTTTTTTTCAGGAAACTGTCTGTGATGTCTTTTCTCAAAATGACATTATGTCTTGTTACAAACCATTTTACTTCTCCATAGACAGGCATTACCAATTAAAAGTGTTCATAAAACATGTTTCATTGTCCAGGTCCTTTACTTTTCTATTTTAGGTGACAGTGTGATTTACATGCTCATTGGGAAGAAGCTAAAAATATAGAAAATTTTTTTTTTCCGTGAACACTGAATTATTCATATGACTTGAAATCTAAATGTATATGCTTATTTTGTTTCCTTTATGAGCAAGATAATGAAATTTATTGTTGCTCTTCTGGATTTAAGGGTTCTTTCAGCAATTTGAATATGTACTATCCTTACCTTCTGGTTTGCATTGTTTCTAGTAAGTCAGCTGAAAATATTATTGGAATCACCCTGTACACGAGCTGTCTCTTACAGCTTTCACAATTTCCTCTTTCTCTTTTTCTTTCAACATTTTTGTTTTAATGTGTCAGGGTGTGGATCTCTTTGTATTTTTCTTGCTTGTAGTTTATTGAATCTCTTCATGTGAAGTTGACATTTTTATCAAATTAGTGATATATTAAGTAATTAATTCTTAGAATATATTCTAAGAATTATTTACATATACATTTAAAGATCTCTTTCCACTCTTTTGGTAGTCTCATTATGTGCATGTTGATACATGTAAGAGTATCCCATATTTCTTTGAGAGGATGTTTATTTCTTTAATTTCTATTTCAGTTCTTCTGGTTGCATAATTTCTATTGATCTATCTCAAGTTTGCTGATTATTTCTTCCTCCAGTTCAATTTTGACTTCAACTATTTTACATTCCAACTACCAAAATTTCATTTGATTCTTTTATATAATTTATTTCTCTCTATTGGTATTCTCTATTTTATGAGACATCACCATGGTATCTTCTTTTACTTTTTAAAGCATAGATTCCTTTAGTTCATTTTTCCTGTTAAATCTGATATCTAGACCCTCTCACAGGTGATTTCTGTTGCCTGTCTTTTTGTCTGCATGTGGTCTTACTTTCTTGCTTTATTAAATGTCGTATAACATTTATTTTAATTGGAAACTCTAATATATTGCAGCGTCTCTGGTCACTGACCCAAACCGAGGGCTTGCTTTTGAGTTGTTTACTCATTTATTTGTTTAATGACTTAGTTGGAGTATTTTCCTGAGATGCAATTCTTATATATGTGAAGCCTATGATGCCATTCCTCAGGGTGCACTAACTGGGTTTGTACACAGTTCCTTGAGAGAAGAGTGGTTTTATCAAAGCTTTTATTTGATCTTTCTTTTCACTTTTTGCCTTTGTTGGCATTATACTCAGCTTTTAGGCTTCCCTAGCTGAGGTTTCTTGCACAAATGTCTGAGACAATCACCTGGGACATAAACTGATTCACAATAAGTCAATTACATGCAGCCCTTCTACAAGGGTACTTTTTGAAGTTAATGTGTGTTTTCATACAGGAAAAGTACTTGTTAAGTGCAGCTTCTCTTGGTTTTCTCTGATAAACTACTTAATGTTTAGCTTCTAGTTTTCATGGAGTGACCAGACTCCTTTCATTTGCCACCAAAATCTCCGTTATTTTGAGAGTTCACGTAGGCTTGAACTTTCTTAGATTCTGTTACATAGTCAGGTCCAATGGGGGAGATCTTGAATTCTTGGTTTTTATGGCATGGATTTTGCCCTGGCAAATTATCTGAGCTACCTCTATGGAGTTGGAGTCAGAGTGTTGCCTCCTTTTCTCAAAGGGGAAAACTCTACTCTATGAGTAGGGAGGTGGATGGGGACAGTATGCTCTGCCCTTCCTTACTTTGGTCTTTTAGCTTGAAATCTCTATTCTGAGAGCACAGTGAGGGTCCAGTATTTCCAGCATGTCATTCCTGGGATAGGGCCTTCATCCCATGGATGAGGACTGAGTGGAGGAAGAGAATCCATGACCTCATTATGTTCCTCACCTAGAATTTAACCTCTGTAACACCAGGTTGGAGAGTCATAAAATGATGGTGGCCTGACCCTTTTGGTGAAATAACATAGTCCATAACTGGTACCTGGGGGAAAGGGTATCCCATTCTCTTGGCCATTATCACCTGAAATGGAGCTTGTGACACACTGTACTGAGCGGTTCAGGATGCAGATCATGGCGCAAGTGCCACAGACACTTGTTCCTTTAGAAATGTAATATATTTTATTGAATAAATGTGTCTTCATTTCCTGTATACTCTAAGGAGAATTTTCATAGACTTTTAAATTTTATTTGTATTTATTTATTTTCTATATGTATGAATTTATAGGGTAAAAGTGCAATTTGTTTACATGCGTAGATCTCGTAGTGGTGAAATCTGGGCTTTCAGGGTTTCCATCAACAAAATAACATGCATTTTATCCAGTAAGTTATTTCTCATCATCCACACCCAGTAACCACAACCTACCAGGTTTCCACTGCCTATTATTCCATATTCTATATCCATGTGGACATATTATTTAACTCCCACTTATAAGTAAGAACATGCAAAGTTTATCTGAGCCTGACATTTTTCACTTAAGTAATGTCCTCTAATTCCTTTGTTGGTATTATACTCAGTTTTTAGGGCTCACTAAGTGAGGTTTGTTGCTCAAATGTTTGAGACAATGATCTGGGCCATAAATTGATCCATACTGCTGAGGAAGGTATTATTTTATTCTTATTAGGGCCAAATAATAGTTCACTGTGTTTGTATACCACATTTTAATCCAGTCATCTATTGATGAACACAGGTCAATTCCATGTGTTTGCTGTTGTGAATATTGTGGCGATAAACATTGGTGCAGGTATTTTTTAATATAATGATTTCTTTTCCTTTGGGTAGATAGCAAGTAGTGGGACAGCTGGATCAAATGGTAGTTCTACTTTTAGTTCCTTGAGGAAATCTCCATATTGTTTTCCATAGAGGATGTACTAGTGTACATTCCCACCGACAGTATATGAGTTCTCTTATCTGTGCATCCTCACCAACATCTGCTATTTTAAAACTTTTTAATAATTGCCATCCCAACTTGGGTTAGAGGATATTTCATAATTTTAATTTGCATTTCTCTGGTGATTAGTAATATTAAACATTTTTTAATATATCTGTTGGCCATTTGTATGTCTTATTTTGAAAAATGTCTATTCATACATTTGTCCACATTTTAATGAGATTATTTTGTTGTTGTTGAGTGGTTTGAATTCTTGTATCTTTAGATAGCACACCCTTGCTGGATACATAGCTTGCAAATATTCTCTTTCATTCTGTATGTCTTCTGTTTACTCTGTTTATTATTTCTTTTTCTGTACAGAAGCTTATTAGTTTAATTATGTCTCATTTTTCTATTTTAGTTTTTGTTGCCTGTGTTTTTGAAGTCTTAATCATAAATATTTTGCCTAAAGCAATGTTCAGAAGAGTTTCCCTAGGTAAGTTTCTTCTAGTATTTTTATAGTTTAAAGTCTTATATTTAAATCTTTAATCAATCCTGAGTTGATTTTAGTATATAATGAGAGATAGAGGTCTAGCTTTATCCTGTATATGACAATGCCAGTACCATTTATTGAAAAGGGTGTCCTTTTCCCAGTGTATGTTCCTGTCAACCTGTTCAAAAGTCAGTTGATTGTAAATATGTGGTTTTTTTCTGGGTTCTCTATTATCTTCCATTGATCTATGTGTCTATTTTTGTAGCAGTTCCATTCTGTTTTTCTTACTATAGCCTTGAAGTACAATTTAAAGTTGGGTATTGTGATGCCTCCAGAGACTTTAAGTGTATTTGTATTTCTTCTATTTTTGTTTATAATTTTCACCAATTATTTTTAGTTTTCTCATGAGTGAGACTTCAGGATTTCTCAAATCACCATTCCAAAATTATATGTGGTTCTTTTAAAGTAAGTTAATTCAAGAAGTTTTATGGAGTCAATAGAAAGTCACTTGAGATAAAATAAACTAAAATAAGTTATTAAAGTTTATTATTAATAACATGCACATTAACACACACACAAACTCTCAAGAATGGCACCAATCCTAGTCAAATAATTATAGCAATTATCTTGAATATTGGTCAGGAAGAACTAAAAATCTTTAAAAATAGTGGTTCCAACAAATACATATATTAAAAATCAGACCCAAAAATATCAAATAATTACCATACAACATTACTGCATGCCAGACAAAGGGTATTTATAGGAAAACAAATATTCAGTACCCCGTAGGTTATAACTTACAAAGTCTGAAATTCCAGTTAAAGATTACTAGACATGCATAACACTGGAAAATACTTATAGTGAGAAGTAAAAGCAATACAATCAGCCAGTATAAACAAACCCATAATGGATACATATATTTGAATAAATAGACAGAAGTTTAATATGTTATGGATGCATACTATAAGCTCAAGAAGGTAAGTAGAAATATGGAAGATATATAGGAGACCAAATTCAAACTTTTACAAGTGAAATATACAATGTATGAGATTTAAAAAATATATTCGAGATAATATAAATGTACTAGATGATAAACAAAAATTGTAGAAAAAAGGTTAGTAAATTTTAAGACAAAAAAAAAACTAAAAGAAAACTAAATGAAAAAATTAAAATAATAAAAAGCATGTGATTGGGCTGCCAACAAACTTCAAACATTGTAATATACATGGAAAAAGCTGGAATCAAGGGAAAATATTTGAAAAAATAATGATTGTTTTTAAAAATGTGTCAAATAATATAAACCCATAGATCCAAGATCCTCAAGCACTATATAGATGAGGAAAACTTCAACAATGCACTTCATAACATAATGAAATTTCTCACAGCCAGTGATGAACAGAAAATCATAAGAGGAGACAGAAAATAAGACACAATGTACTGTAAAACAAGGGTAAAAATGACAGCATACATTTTGTCAGAAACAATTGGAGCTAACAGATAGTGAAAACATACCCTTACAATAGGAAAATAAAAAATATAATCCCTTACTCAGCAAACTGTTTTAATAATGAAGAAAAAATATATGCTTTTTTACGTATGCAAAAGCTGAAACACTTTTTCACCAATAGATCTGCATTATAGAAAATATTAAAGAAGGACTTTTACAGTGAAGGCTTATGATACTAGATACAATCATGGATTAACAAACAGAAATAAAATGCAAAAATAAAATAAAATGGTAATGACATGGGCAAATATACAAGCTGCTTTACTTACCATTAAATCTCTTCAAAATATAATTTACTTTGAAGAAAAATAGCAACATATTATGGGATGTATAGCAAGTAAAATTCATGAAAACCATAGCATAGAAACAGACAGGAGAGAAATAAACCTATAATAGTGAAAGGTTTTCATAATATAACACAAAATAATATAATATCATTAAAATTAGACAGTAATAAGGTAAATATATATACTATAAAACTCTAAAGTAATCCTTACAGCAAATACAAAAAATAGCTTGAAGTCAACAAAGGGGAGAAAATGAAATTATGAAAAAATTCAATGGAAAGGAAGGTAGAATAAACATGAGATGGAACAAATAAAAACCAAAGAACTTGATGCCTAACTAGAACCAAATCAATAATCATTAACAATGTAAATGGTATCTGAACACATCAATAAAAGGCAGAGACTTTCATATTAGAACTCTCAAAAAAGCTAAATGTAAGTCCATATTGCCTAGAAGAAATACAGATGTGATAGGGTTAAAAAAATTAAAGTACAAGTGAACTTGACTGGTGGGAAAAACATATCAATTTCTGAGCTTAAATTTAAGTACTAAACTGGAAGCAGATTAATTTATAGAAAAATATGTCTCAAGTTAAAGGAATTCTCATGCAATGTTCTAAATATTCTTAATGCAGTCAAGTGCAAGTCCAGCTCAGCTATTGAGAGTACGACTTAGGTACTTGGCTTAAGAAAAGTAAAATTTAGAAATAGTCACTGAAATCATTTAAGGACAGTTGGAAGGTTAAAGGATCCAGAAGATTTAAGTGAGGTTAGAAGACATAATAAATGAGTGGCATTAAACTGTGTATTTTTATTTGTCCCCAGGAAATTTTAGGAGTGAAAATGTCAGCTAATAGCATATATTCAGCATCTAAATATCTAAAAGTTGTTTATTTCTTCCTTTTTTTCCTTATTCCAGTTTCTGTTTCTTTGTCTTCTGCCTCTGTTCCCTTCTTTGTTCCATGGTTTCTTCCTTCTTCCTTCCATAGGCATACTTCTTTTCTTTTTTCTCTTTTGATTATTTCATTTTTTTTTTCTTTCATTCTTTCTTTATTTCTTGCCCTTTTGCATTCTCTCTTTTCCTCTCTCTTTTCTTCCATTCTTCATTCTTTTCCTTCTTTTTTTGTCTCTTCCTTTTGTTCCCCATTTTTATTAAAATATTTATGTGGCAAGTACTGTGATAAAGGCATTATGATTAACAAAAATGTAAAACTGTTGGCTATGGACAACTGTTTGGGATAAGATTAAACATTTCACAAAACCAAGTGATGTAACAGAAGCATTTTCGTTGAGTCCTAGAGAGTTGTTACATAGCTGGGTTCATATTCTCAGAAAGTATTCTAATGAAGCTATCAAATCAATTGTCTCATTATTTCCTTCATCAATCTACCTACTTGAATTACTAAATGAAAATATTAATTTTTAAGAGAAACTCCAATCAAATAATGTTTTTATTGAAGAATATTGTATAGTCTTACACATATTTTGAATAATACATTATTCAAAATAGAATCTGAAATATTCAACTCCAGTTTGAGATCTTTTACTCATTTGAAAATGCACATACAAACTGGTGTCTTATTTATGATCTTGTGATAAACTGTCTAATCTTATCAGATATGTGATTTCAGCTAGGTTCACTTTAATTTTGGGGTTCTGTGCTTATCAGGATTATAAAATGGTCCTTCAAGATTTCCTGCACAAAAACTAAAGACTGTAAATATGATGAGATATTATGAGTCTACTATGTTATGTCACATTGAAAAATAAATTTTTTCAGTTGACTTTGAGTTATTCTTACTCATAAATATATTCTTTTCGATGTATTTAGAATGTGGAGACTAAGAAAGCAAACCTTTGTGACTTACCTAGTAAATATCTTCTTTCTAGCTAATCAGAATTAATTAATTCAGTGTACTGCAACAGTAATGTTGCTTTGATATTTAACAGGTCATGCTGCTTGTTAGAAATATGATTTTTATTTTGAAAAATGAGAAAGGTGTATTAAAAATTGCAAGGCTGTGGTCTTGTTCTATTCACTCTGCAAGCAAGGTATTTTTCAATGTGTATTTGTCCATAGAAAAGCACATAAAAAAATATTTATCTCTGTTTGCACATCTGTGTTGTTGATTTATATATAATATTTGTAAATATTCCTGGAAAAACCTTGCAGACATTTAATATCAAGAACAGATTTATGGACTTGACATATCATTTTCTGTTAAGGTATTCAAATCTTTAAAATTTGTGCTTAGAGTCTCTAATTTATTAGCAGAGTCTAATGATCATATCTGTAATTTTTCTTTATTTCTTGACAAAGTAAAAAGTAATGCAACAATGATATCTTATAAAGAATAAAATCCTTTTGTGAAATACATTTCTGTAGCTCATTTAAGGGAACCTGAGCATAGAAGTAGAACAGGAATATCTTTCTTATTATGATAACTTCAGACCACTTGCAACGTCTGGAAATAGGTCTCTTATCCCCAAGGCAGATAAAGTACATCCTTTACAGTAAAGACAGGACTGATTGAATAGTTTAGGCAGGGCTCCTCTTACAGTTACCTGTTGGAAAGACAGAACTATAAATAGTTTCCTTATAAAATTACAGCCTATACATAATGTCCCATATATCATGAAAATAATTTGTAAAATTATTCAAATGTGAATAATATGTCACACTATTAAATGGATTTTACAGACGATTCATTTAGCATCTTTAAACATTTTGAGAAATAATACTTTTTTTAAAATATAGAAAGCATATAAGCATTATATCTAGAGAAAATCATACTATGTAGATATTCTCAAAGTAGATATTCGCAAATATGCTACAGAGCCTGACCCAATATATTCTCTTAAAATAGTGTCTGCTTTATTTCATTGTAGGAAAAAAAAAAAGTTTTCTAGATGTGTTCGCTAGTAAGACAGCAACGGAAAAGTCCTCATTAATTCCCATTAACCGAAACATACATGAATGGAAAATGCAGTCTTCAAATTTATATGTTTGAAAGCTAGGTAGGTAACTTATGCTAATTAAAAAACTTAAAGAGAAATATAGGTGACCTTTGAACATTTTGGGTTTGGAGCTGCACAGATCCATTTACATGTGGATTTTTTTCCAATAACAATTTCACTTAGCATACCTGCCTTCCCTTCCACCTCCTGCACCTAATCCACCTCCGTGACAAGACCAACCCCTTCTTTCCCTCTTCCTCCGCATCTGACTGAACATAAATATGACAAAGATGAAGACCTTTATGATGATCCACTTCCTCTTAATTAATAGTGAATATATTCTCTCTTCCTTATGATTTTCTTAATAACATTTTTAACTCTAGCTTACTTTAAGAATATAGTATATACTGTATATAACATACAAAATATGTGCCAATTTACTGTTTATATTATAAATAAGACTTCCAGTGAACCGTAAGCTATTAGGAGTTAAGTTTTTGGAGACTCATGTTATACGCAGATTTCCAATTGACTGGGAATTGGAGTCTCTAACTCCAGCATTGTTCCAGGGTCAACTGTTCATATGCATGTGTGTCGCTCTATTATTTCTTTTATTAAGGTTTGTTGAGGAAATTTATGTTTTACTTTAAATGAAACTTATAGTAGTTATTCATAATTTTTTATGCTAGTAATTCATAACTCCAATATTTAAATCAAATATTCTTATACAGATATTAAACTTGTATTAAAATATTATTACTTACTAGTAATGAAAGTATTCAATATGTTTTCTTTTTTGGGTTATTTTTTGCTTATCATTGTGAAATATAGAAAATTTTTGATGTGTCAATATTTTGTTTTTTAATTGTCGTAAAGTAGAATTACATTCCTACTATAGGTTTAATCATTCCCTTTAATAACTTTATAAAAATACTTTCATAAAATATCATTAATAACCTTTGAATATTAGGGTATTTTTTAGGGGTCACAATTGGTTATTTGAGATTAAAGCCCATGAACTAAAATACAGCGTCATAAGCTCTAAGAAAATTTAGTTTAGTAGATGTCATCAAACTTTTCTTGAAAGTGATTATGTCCATATATACTCCTGCCAGATATTCACAAGAATTTCAGCTGCTCCACAATGCTTGGAATTGTTATTTATTTAAAAATATTTTTAATATCCCATCCATTCAAGTTGCACTACTGTGTTTGGATTTAGATGAAATATCACACTCTGGTTATTGATAGTAGGCTTACTGAACAGTTGCCAATAAACTAAATTACACAACTTGTAAATGTGAGGAAGTGTGTTCCCAATGAGGTGAACCTTTGTAGAGAAGTCTCTAATGCAGAGTAAGTTCCTAAGTCACTTAGTGCAGAGACTAACTGATCCTCTTGATCTCTTCCCAGCTTATCGTGAAATGGTAGTCACACAATAAGCTATCACACCACATTGCTTTGCATCTTTATTTACCTCACACATTTGCACCTTGGACTTGCACCTCCCAAATAAAATACTTCAAATACTAGTTCTCTAAAACTTGCCTCAGATTCTAATATTTAGAGGACATTGACTAAGACTACTACGTTTTAAACTGCCTCCTTCATAGAAGTGGGGACT
>NW_012101821.1:3204341-3230617 GCF_000951045.1 Mandrillus leucophaeus | reverse complement strand
AGGGATTGCATTGGGAGTTATACCTGATGTAAATGACGAGTTGATGGGTGCTGATGAGTTGATGGGTGCAGCACAGCAACATGGCACAAGTATACATATGTAACAAACCTGCACATTATGCACATGTACCCAAGAACTTAAAGTATAATAATAATAAAAAATAAATAAATAAAAAATAATAATAAAACATTTGGGGGAAATTTTGACATTGCCTGATATGTTTGGAAACATCTTTCAGTGGCATAAAATCTGAAATGAAATTCACTTATCAATAATAATAAAAAAATAAATAAATAAAATAAATAAAAATAAAAATAAAAATAAAAATAAAACACTTGACCTATTAGCCACCATTGGCTATAGGGAACTTAACACTATATGTTTACTTATATATGTTTATTCTAGAAATGTAAAATTATACTGATAAACACAAATCAAAGTCTCTAATATTTTAACACTTTTAGAAATTATTGTATTTTCAGTCATCTTTAATCTATGTTAGGACCTAGCAATATACTTTACAAATGCTAAATAACCATTAAATATTTTTAGAAGGAATGAATTAATGAGGTTTCATAATCCTATAAGCAATCCTTTAGGACTCTTTTGCCAATATCTCTATGGTTCCTCTGAGTTCAACATCTCTTAAGAATACTATAGTTTCTACAAAATTATATTTTGCTTTATCTATCTAGCTATCTAATTACTTATGTATCCATTTAGATCAACATCCAAGAGTTAACTGGTTGTATTCATCCTCCAGTGGCTGGAATAAGAGAATGACCAATTGGCTTATTGAAGACAGCTTCAATTGGAAGACCACACTATGTTTGTATTCCAGAAGATAAATGTATAGTTTTATTTTTCCATAACCAGAATACATGGTCCAAAAACAAAGATGTGAAAATAGCGTGAATCCTCTTGCTATTATGCCTAGTAAGCTGCTTAAGGATTTTTTTCCCCAACTCACAACATTACTGGTTTGAGGAAAAAGATTCTAACAGGAACACAAAGATGGATCCATTGATGTTCAAGTTGCAGTTTCCACTTGGCCATTTGCCATGTGTAATTCCAATGAGCCACAGATAAAATGAGAATTAGTCTAATGGCTGACATGATTTAACTCAACTGACAAGGGAATATTGGATTACTCATGGAATTCACCTCTTGTACATTTTTCCTTTACTAGTTTTAATCTGTATCCTCTCTTTGCCATACACTGTAACCATAAGGGCAACAGGTTTTTAGTCCTATAAGTCATTGAGCCCTCTCATCTGACAAAGCAAAGAAATATGTGTATATACTAAACCATGTATATGCACATTTCCACAAATACTTTTGTATTTGCACCTCTGTTAAGCCAAATGTAAATTCATATAGTTCTTTCGCTTCAATCTGCTACCATGTCAATTATTGTAAAATCCTACCCTTATGTTTATACAACCAATCTCGCAACTGAGAGATATTCCCATTATCCACCATTCATTTATTTCAGTGTTCAACTCCAGTATACATTTTTAGTTGTTTCAGATTTGTTAACATGCACAACTATGGGAAACTACTTTATCAACTAGTGTTCAGTGCTTATGTAAATGTCCTCGTGCTTTAGTGTTACAGTCTCCATTCATTTCTACATTAGTTAATCTTCCACTCACACCTGCAAAGGTCATGAAGATATCTGTTTAGGATATTCACTTGATAACCTGGGGTTCCTGCAGGTAATACTCATAAAAATGTGACATTATCTTCTATCTTCTCAGAACAATTTCTATTTCAATAAAATCAATGATTTCAACAAAAGTGACACATTTCTTCTTCTCTTCATTATTTATGCTTTTTTCAAATTCCTAGGAAGTGTGATTTCAAAGGACGGTGGCTGCCTAAGTTAGTTACATTCATTAATGTATGTTCTTCAATGAAAAGCAGATAATCAAACTGTTTCTAATGTTTCATTACATATCATAATTCAGTTTGATTCAAAAAGCTTTCAGTAACTACAATTAAATGTCATGTGTTGTTTTAGATCCTGGCAATCAAGACATGATCAAGATTATATCCATATTAAGATTATATTACTGGTTCACTGGAAGACCTAGAAGTTGGAGACTGATAGCAATTCTCTGCAACAATGGAAACATCTGAACAATGACTGACCATCACCCTCTCAGTAAACTAGATAGCATACAATTCATTTAATGAACACAGTTTGATTGTACAACTTTATTGTCTAGAGAAACAATTTGAGATCAAAAAGAGTATTCAAAGTACCTTGACTTTTATGATTACAACTAAATACACGTTTAACATAGCTGAAATTCAATTTTGGATACTTGGATTTGATAGACATTCAGTATGCTTTCTCATTCAACTATACGATTTTTAAATAATACATAACTTTAAAATTTTTGTTTTTAAATGCCTGCTTATATACATCTTATGACCTTATGACAAGTAGATATTTCCAACATTTTTAAATTTATTTGATAAGAGCATTTACCTCCTCTCTATTTGTGAATTCCAGACACTGATTGATGACTATTGAACGAAACACAGAATGAGTAGTTGCCCAACCAAAGATTGTTTACTGATTTGCAAAATGAATGGAACTTTTTTCTTGTGAATTTTGGAAGTGAATCTTTAAAGATAAAAATATTAAATAAAACTGCATACACAGACATGCACGCATGGGGAAATGTTGCTGTGCAGATAATATTAATGACAAAATCTGACCTTTAGGATACTGATCTTATGAGATTGTTTATACTATAGTTCATTGCAAGCAGGCAAAAAAAAAAAAAAAAGTGAATATAAGTGAATATAATACATCTTGATAAACGAAAGAAATAACTCTCAAATATCTGACAGCCAGCATCTCCTCATTTTCTTCCAAGGATATGAAATGAAAGGAATAATTTTGATTTTTAAAGTGAAAAATACGTTATAACTGCTGGTTGTATTCACTCAACCTCCCTTTCTTAGGAAGCACAATGATGTCTTGGTTCTAACTTCTTCATGAATTTACTGACATTTCTATTATGACATAGACCAAAGACATCAGCTTAATAAACAACCTTCTGCTGAGTACATACAAGAGCAAATCTTAATACCCACACACAAATGTTTTTTAAACTAAATGATTTATACACATATTCCTAGTTTTCTTTGTTTGTTTGTTTTCTTTTCTTTTCTTTTTTGAGATGGAATCTCTGTCACCGAGGCTGGAGTGCACTTGCACGATATCGGCTCACTGCAAGCTCCGCCTCCTGGGTTCACACCATTCTCCTGCTTCAGCCTCCCGAGTAGTTGTCACTACAGACGCCCACCACCACGCTCGGCTAATTTTTTGTATTTTTACTAGAGACGGGATTTCACCGTGTTAGCCAGGATGGTCTCAATCTCTTGACCTTGTGATCCACCCCCCTCAACCTCCCAATGTGCTGGGATTACAGGCGTAAACCACCACGCCCGGCACCTAGTTTTCTTTATGAAATGCTTAATCTGAAACCAAGAGTCACTGTCTGGGGCCTCAGAAACAGCCAGCACCTGAGCTCCTAAATGAACCAAGCTTCACAGGCCTATGGCTCCTAGGTACAATTTTTTAGTGGCATGAGTCAAAGTGTAATAAAAAAATCAAAGTCAGTTTTGAAAGGCAAAACTGACAGCACACTCTTTAATTGAATAGAGCTGACAAGGCATTTGAAAGGAATTGTTCATAAATATTTAAAAGGACTCTTAGAGCCATAATTAACATTGTACTACATTAATTTGACTAATATAGTTTATTTTCTTTCCAATTGAAGAATAATTCATTTACTGAACAAAATAGTTTTGGCTTTGCTGGCTTTAATTTTTTCAGCTTAGTAGTTTAATTTAGCATCTTGTGTCTACCTATGGATTTGTAAATGCTGCTAATTCATCAATAGTAGGTAAATCCAATCTACATACTAAATAAGTTAGAGCTGAAGCAGCTGATTGAAGTCATCAAGTAACTTATTAGTAATTCTTTCCATTCCTTGTTCTTTAATGGGTTGTGTAGGTTTGTTCTTTATTACATTGATAAAATGAAAGCTGATAAGGAAAGTTAGAGGTGAATGGCAGTTGAGCACATATATTGGAAATGGAAAGAATAGCAACGGTATGATTTCAGAAGCATTGAAGAAGTTATGTCAGATGAAAGACACATGATTGAAACACAAGTTTACCTATCACATATTTTATTGTAATAACAGTTGCAGAGCTATGCAGACATTCATATATTGTATTTTTTTTTTTTTTTTGGATTTCTGTTTCAATTTTTCTTTCTCTTTAATAGGATATATTTAACTATTCTATTAGTCCATTCCCTTGCAACTATGAAGACATACTAAAGATTGAGTGATATATAATGAAAAGAGGTTCAAATGACTTACAGTTTGCATGGCTGATGAGGCCTCAGGAAACATACATTCATGGTGGAAGACACCCCTTCACAGAGCAGCAGGAGAGAGAATGAGTGCCTAGCGAAGGGAGAACTCCCTTATAAAACCATCAGATCTCGTGAGTATTCACTTACTATCATGAGAACAGCATGGGGGAAACCACTCCAATGATTTAATTATCTCCAGCTGGTCCCACCCTTGACACATGGGAATTATTACAATTCAAGGTGAGATTTGGGTGACAACACAGAGATTTCACTACTGACCCCTCCCAAATTTCACCTCTTCACATTTCAAAACACAATCTTGCTTTTTCAACAGTCCTCTGAAGCCTTAACTCATTCCAGAATTAACCCGAAAGCCCAAGTCCAAAGTCTTACCTAAGACAGAGTATGTCTTTTCCACTTATGAGCCTGTAAAATTAAAAGCAAGTTAGCTACTTCATAAATACAATGGGGGTACAGTCATAGGGTAAATACACCCATTCCAAATGGGAGAAGTTGACCAAAATGAAGGGGCTGCAGGCCCGATGCAAGTCCAAAATTCAGTAGAGCAGTCATTAAAGCTTCAAGTCCCAAAATAATCTCCTTTGACTCCATGTTTCACATCCAGGTCATTCTGATGCAAGAGGTGGGCTCCCATGGCCTTGGGCAGCTCCACCTCTGTGACTTTGCAGGGTACAGTCCCCTCTCACAGCTGCTTTCACAGGCTGGCATTGATTGCCTGCAGTTTTTCCAGGTGCAGAGTGAAAACTATAGGTGGATCTACCATTCTGGGGTCTGGAGGAGGGTGGCTGTCTTCTCAAACCTCAACTGGGCAGTGCCTCAGTGGGGACTCTGTGTGGGGGCTCCAACTCCACATTTCCCTTCTGCACTGCCCTAGCAGAGGTTCTCCATAAGGGCTTTGCTCCTATAGAAAGCTTGTGCCTGGATATCAAGGCATTTCTACACTTTCTCTGAAATCTAGGCAGAGGTTCCCAAACCTCAATTCTTGACTTCTGTGCACCCACAGGCTCAACATCACATGGGATCCATCAAAGGTTGGGGCTTGCACCCTCTGAAGCAATGGCCCAAGCTGTACCTTGGCCCCTTTTAGCCACAGCTGGAGTTGAAACATCTGGGACACAGGGCACCATGTCCTGAGGCTGTACAGAGCAGGGTGAGCCTGGGCCCAACCCAGGAAACCATTTTTACCTCCTAGGCCAACGGGTCTGTGATGCAATGGGCTGCCATGAAGGTCTCTGACATACCCTGGAGACATGTCCCCCATTTTCTTAATGATTAACATTCAGCTCCTCATAACTTATGCAAAATTTTCCACAGAAAATGGGTTGTTCTTTTCTATAGCATCTTCAAGCTACAGATTTTCCAAACTTTTCCTCTTAAACACTTTGCCACTCACAAATTTATTCCACCAGATACCCTAAATTGTCACTCTGAATTTCAAAGTTCCCCAGATCTCTAGGACAGGAACAAAATGCCACCAGTTTCTCTGCTAAAGCAGAGCAAGAGTCACCTTTGCTCCAATTCCCAAGAAGTTCTTCATCTCCATCTGGACGACCTCAGCCTGGACTTCATTGTCAATAGCACTATCAGCATTTTGGTCAAAACCATTTAACAAGTCTCTAGGAAGTTCCAAACTTTCCCACATCTTCCTGTCTTTTTCTGAGCCCTCCAAACTGTTCCAACCACTGCATCTTACTCAGTTCCAAGTCGCTTGCACATTTTCAAGTATCTTTTTGCCAGCACTCCACTCTCAGTGATACCAATATACTGGACTTTATAGCCTGGCCTCTTTTCCAGGATTCTTCCTTTAGGTTGGGCTGCCTGCATGTACAATGTCCTCCTTACTCTTGGGAAGTGAGTATGTGCAGTTCGTTTAGGAAGTTGTATGATGCCTATCAAGGCTTTCTTCCCTTTTCCGGTGGTGTGCCCTTGGAAAGCCATACTGCTCCATTTTGTCTCTTAATACCTATGCCCAGGAAGTTGCTTCTCCCTGGTGCAGGTGTTCAATTAACACTTTAGTGCAACAGATGTGGACTGTCGGGAAATGGCCTCTCCCTGGTGCTGTCTGCCAATTTATCACTTTTAAAGAGGCAATGCAGCAATTGCCAAACAATCACCTGATATTCATGGTGGGTGCGGGGAGGACTTCTCCTGCCCTGCTTATGCCCATCTAACTACCTGTAACATTTGGGGGACTATTGGGAAGGCATGATTGATTTTGAAATTTGAAAAGGACATAAGATTTAGGAGGGGCCAGAGGCAAAATGATATAGTTTGTCTCTTTGTCCCCATTCAAATCCCATCGCAAATTGTAATCCTCATGTGTTAAAGGAGGGGCCTGGTGGGAGGTGACTGGATCATGTGGGCGTTTTCTCCCTTTCTGTTCCTATGATAGTGAGTGAATTCTAACAAGATATGATGGTGTTAGAGTGTGACACATTCTCCCTCACTCTCTCCTCTTCTGCCACTATGTAAGATGTGCTTTGCTTTCCCTTCCACCATGATTGTAAGTTTCCTGAGGCCTCTCCAGCCATGCAGAACCGTGAATCAATTAAACCTCTTTCCTTGATAAGTTACCCAGTCTGAGAGCTCTTTATAGCAGTGTGAAAATGAGCTAATACAGGGAGTATTTAATAATGGCTTCACTTTAGTGGTTTTAATTGGACCCCAGACTGTCCATGTCTGCACACTGTGTGGATTTTTATTCTTCAGGTCAGTTACTGCCAAGATAAACTTTCAAATCCTCTGCTTGGAGCTATAATCCGAATGACCTCCAATGATACTGTTGCACCTGAACAACTGGAGGGTTAGGGGTGCTGAGTCCTCCGCACAGTCAAAAATCCATGTATAATTTTTGACTTTCACAAAATGTAACTGCCAATAGCTTACTGTTGACTAGAAGCCTTGTCAATAAAACAGAAAATAGACACAATTTTGTATGTTATACGTATTATATATTGTATTCTTACAATAAAGTAAGCTAGAGAAATAAAATGTTATTAGGAAAACCTTAAGGAAATATATTTCCTATACATAATTGGTAGTGGATCATTGTATTAGTCCATTTCAAGAAGAAATGGCCAAGACTGGGTAATTTATAAAGAAAAAGAAGTTTAATGAACTCACTGTTCCACATGGGTAGGAGGCCTCACAATCACGGTGGAAGGTGAAGGATGAGTAAAGTCACGTCTTACGTGGTAGCAGGCAAGAAAGCATGTGCAGGTGAACTGTCATTATAAAACCGTCAGATCTTGTGAGATTTATTCACTGTCACAAGTGCAGCATGGGGAAAACTCGCCCCCATGATTCAATTACCTACCACTGGTTCCCTACTATGACATGTGCGGATTATGACAGCTACAATTCAAGATGAGATTTGGATAGGGACACAGGCAAACCATATCAATCATCATAAAGGTCTTTATCTTTGTTGTATTTACATTCAGAAGGCTGAGGAGAAGGGGGGAAGAGCAGGAGTTGGTCTTGCTGTCTCAAAGTGGCAGAGGAAGAAGAAAAATCCATGTCTAAGTGGACGCACAAGTTTACATCCATTTTGTACTGGGGTGAACTGAGGTTGGGTGGAGAACCAGGATAGCAATCATAGGGTTTAATTTTTAGTATTTCACTTAATTCCTTTCCTGTCAGTTTTTCTCGCTCACCCTCAGCTATTGTTGGCATTCCTGACTATTGATTTGCACTCACTAATTTTTTCCAGAGGATAAATGATTCATCTCTTGTTGGTTCTTGAAGACATATTCACCTGTCTCTGTGTGTGGTGGGGTGAGGACAAATCTGAGCCTTTAAATTTTTCCTTGACTGTTACCTACATTCACCCATCACTCTGCCTGAAGTCCCTCCAAATCAGAAATTTCTCCATAGGTTCCTTCTGGAGCCAAGACAGCTTGTTTCATCCTCTACAGGCACTTAACTTTTAGCTTTTATTGTGTTTACAAGTTATTTGCTGTTTATCTGTCTGCTCCTAACATGATAAAAATATGTTGACACTTTACCTTTCCCCTGCTCTTCTGCCACCTCCTTTCCACTATTATTTTTCTTCATGCATACACACACACACACACACACACACACATACCATACATCCACAACTACTGTCATTTTAGATACTGAAAGAAAGAAGAGTAAAATATACATGTTCAATTTTCCAATCTTCACTTTCATCTTAGTAAACCTCCATTTTTTCCTTACTTTCCCACACAAAGATTATCAGTGGCCAAACCTAACAATCACCCCTAATTTTCTTTTTATATAATTGAACTTATATGCTAAAATTCATTTCTTTACTGAGACTCTTTATTCCCCTATGTTTTATAACTCTACTATTTAAGCTTTCTTCAGTTTCTATTATCACGATTTTTAAAGTCTTAGCCAGTAGTCCTCCCACATCTGTGGGGAATATGCTCCAAGATTCCCAGTGGATGACTGAAACCAAAAACAATACTGAAGCCTATATACACAATTTTTTCCCATACATACATACTTACATAAAGTTTAATTTTAAAATAGGCACAGTAAGAGATTAACTATAACTAATAATAAAATAGAATGATTATAAAAAAATACTGTAATAAAAGCTTTGTCACTGTGGTCTCTTTCTCTCTCAAAGTCCCTTATCCTTCTGTACTCACCTATTGACCACAGGTAACGGCAACCATGGAAAGTGAAACCATGGATAAGGGGGTCTACTTACCCCGTTTTTCTCTGACTGCTTCTTTTTTTTATTGACAGAGCATGAATAAGGAGATTTCAGCATATTTTTCCAGTTTTTTATGATATGCTTTTTTTTTCATAAAACTGTAAGACAACTTGGCATTGACACTCTTTATTCACAGCCCAATTCTGTAACTAAAACAGAGGACTTGCTCTGTATGCATTGTGCCTAGGCTTTGCCAGATAAAATGTAAAGGAAACCTACATGATAATTCTTTCTGAGATTCCCTTGCTTCTTTGATTCCAAGAAACTATCTCTTACACTTAATGTTGATGATGTAGAGAAAATGTACTATTTCAGCAAAAGCTAAGCTTGAAAATGGATAAAAGACAGAAAGAGTGCTTTCTCCTTTTATCTCAGGAAATAATAATTCCAAAATGCCCAAGCTAGCAATAAAAAATCCAGGTTATTAAAATATTACAAGATCGGTAATATAACTGTATGTACTTTGGAAAATAATAAAAAATCTGGATTTCTCATCAACCATAAAAATGGCCTAATATATCATACAAAAAATACTTTTTAAGATATTTGTTTTAAAATGTATTTTTGAATGCTTTCATTGCCATTGAGAGAATGAGTACAAAGGGAACACAAAAGAAACCTAGATTTATCCTAGATATCCAAACAACAAGAATTTGAATCAAGATTAATCTGCAATGTGACATTAATTTTTGGTAATAAATTAAGATATCACATCTGAATTGAAAGTTAATTTATGTTCACAATGTATGGCTGTCTGATAGATAACAAATATACAATGCACTTACATTTTAACATTCCTAACCATACATGTCAAATTAATAATCATAACCTAGTACCTACAAGATAACCAGTACCCACAAGAAAGCAAATTATTTTGTAGCAAATGAATGGAATCTAAAACTCAAGAGTGTGGTAATGTTTGAATGTTTTCACATTTTGTTTACTGATATAGTTTGGCTGTGTCCCCTCCCAAATCTCATCTTGAATTGTAGGTCCCATAATTCCCATGTATTGTGGGAGGGACATGGTGGGAGATATTTGAATCATGGTTGCAGTTTCTCCTATACTGTTCTTGTGGTAGTGAATTGGTTTCACGAGATCTGATGTGATCTTGTGATAAGGAGTTTCCTCTTTTGGTTGACTCTCAATCTCTTGTCTACCATCACGTAAGATGTGCCTTTCCTTCTGCCTTCAGTCATGATTGTGAGGCCTCCCTAGCTATGTGGAATTGTAAGTCCATTAAACTTCTTTTTCTTTATCAATTATCCAGTCTTGGGTATGTCTTTATTAGCAGTGTGAGAATGGAATTGTAAGTAATTGTGTTTAAACCTTTAAACCTATTGTATCCTAAATGATGATTATGCACATTCTCAAATGAATTGAGGGTAAAGACAACATAATAAACCATGCATCTCAGGTATCTTTTCTGTTCACTTATGTAGAAATAAGAATTGCAGCACATTGGAAAATTGTTATGGAAAATATGTGAAGAATATATCAGGCTGTACCTTAGGTAGAAAATAAAGGAATTTTTCAGTGTCATATTTTTACTGGACACCAAACTAATAATTTTAAAAGGTGAAACATAGTATAAAACATATTAAATCCTTTTCATTTCATAAAATTAAGTTAATGAAAAAATTATGCCTAAGTTATGATTATTTAAATAACAACAATGCCTTTTAGTATATGAGCTACATCTTAAAATTTATAGTAAATAAAAACACAGCAGTTCTGATTTTCTATTATAGTTACAGAAGTATGATAATTAACACTTAGATACATTTTATGTATCTGAGTCAAACATGTCCATAACATATAGAAATTGGTATGATGAGATTTTCAATTTTTTTTCTTTCTTGGTATCTAGTGGTTTTCCTTTGTGATTATAATTAACATTTTCCTGATGATTAGTATTGTTTAATGTCTTTTTAGGTGATTACTGGACATTCATGAATTGCCTTTTTGCAAAATTGTTTAAATTTTTTATGGTCATTTCTACTTAATTCATTTTCTCCTTCTTATTGAGGCATAACTGTCCTTAGTTATTTTGAATGCAAGTCTTTTGTAACACAAATGAATTCTATATTCTCTGAGTCTCTTCCTGGTCTTTATATATTTATTTACATATATTTTGTCCGTATTTATTATTGTTGGATCTTTGGAAAAATAGAGTTTTTATTACATGTATTTACTTTTTTTTTTTTTTTTCTATTTTTTGTGTCCTAGCTACAGGTATTTTTATAGATGAAGATTTTTCTCCTATTTTCTTCCAGAGATTGTATAGTTTGAATCAATTTTGAATAGTGTTTTCATAGGGTATTCTACCATTTCTGCCCTTTACTTTCAGCACTTTTGAAATATATTTCCATTGTTTTCTGGTTATGATTATTTATGCTGATGAATTATCGGTTGATTTTATTGTTGTTTCTGTGACTATAGAGTGCAACTTTCTACTGCCTCTTTTAAAAATTTCTCATATATTATGCTTGTAGCAGTTTTTCTACAATTGCCAGTTCTCCTTTTCATTTCTATGCAATATCTTGTCTGTTAGTTTTCTATTGACTTGTCGTGTAATCCATTAATCTTTTGTTCTGCTTAATTAGGCTGTAAAATTATTCAGAGGTGCTAATTTTAATTATTTTTAACCTCATATCTGTCATTGTAATTTGATATTTTATGATTTGTAGTTCCAGATTAAAATATTATAATTTGAGGGCCTACAATTCATAGTTCTTGTAAAGTTTGTATTTAATAACTGTAATACACGGATTTTCCGTGTATGTTTCTAAATTTTTTTTCTTGTTTAGAACTCCATGTGTATTAATCCATTTTCATATGCTATAAAGAACTGTCCAAGACATGGTCATTTATAAAGGAAAGAGGTTTAATTGACTCACAGTTCAGCATGGTTGGGGAGGCCTCAGGAAACTTGCAATCATGCCAGAAGGTGAAGTGGAAGCAAGGCACCTTCATCACAAGGCGGCAGGAAGGAGAAGTGTGGAGCAAAGAGGGAGGAGTCCCTTATAAAACCATCAGATCTTATGAGAACTCACTATCACGAGAACAGCATTGGGGAAATGGCTCCCATGATTCAATTACCTCCTGGTCTCCCTTGGCATGGGGGATTATGGAGATTGTGGGGATTACAGTTCAAGATGAGATTTGGGTGGTGACACAAAGCCTAAATGTATCACCATGTAATGTAATTGTTTATTGCATTCTAGATGCTGTCTATGAGAAATATTAGTGATATTTTGAGACTCCTATTGATCTTCCTCCAGAGAACATTTAGTTTGCTAATCCCAGTTTAGAAGAGGCATGGAAGATCACCACTAATTTAACTAGAATTTGATTAATTAGAAGCTCCTCCTTGGGTGGAGTTTTTTGGGTGCTGCTTCTTCAGTTTAGAACTTTTTTCTTGCGCAGTAGTTACATTCACATATTCTTGAAATTTAAGTCCTAATGGTATCATCAATGTGAAGCTTCTCTTCTCTCCCCAAGATAGATTTAAAAGAATATTTACCTTATTTTTTTACTGAACATACTACTTCTCTGTATTTCTGCAAATATAATGTACTATTTATATCTTTCTACTGGATTCTAAAGTCTTTGAGAATAGGTAATGTGTCATTTGTTTTTTATATCCGGAGCATTTAGCAAGATTTGTGCAAGAGTATTGGTATTTTAAATATTTTATAATTGTATAAATTTTTATATGTTTCAATAAACATTTTTTGCACAGCTATATTATGGTTTGCATGTAGGTTCCTGGGGATAGATAGATGAATAAACTCTCTTTTAAAGCTTCTAGTATTTCATATTGTATTATGCTGACAGAGAAATATTTCTTCCTTCACTAAATAGTGCACCATTTGTTGAATGTTTTTAAATATAAATTACTTTTGCACCAGAGAGTGGAAAATGTTGAATTTTCTTGGGAGGGAAATGGTATCAGAAATTATTTCCCAAGGGGATAATTATAATGAGCTGAACTAAAATGCTGGGTATATTAACTATTTCGACAGAAGGGAGAAGACATTATTCAGGGAAAAAATAACACATACAAAAAGATGAAAATGTGAAAAAGCACTAGATTTTTTTGAATAAACCTATGGCTAATATGAACTTGAAAGTAAAACAGGGGCCAGAGCATTGAAGCATTTCACATCTTGATTAAGAATCACCTCTTAGCCTGTAAGCCCACCACTTTGGGAGGCCGAGACGGGCAGATCACGAGGTCAGGAGATCGTGACCATCCTGACTAACACGGTGAAATCCCGTCTCGATTAAAAAATACAAAAAACTAGTCGGGCAAGGTGGCGGGCACCTGCAGTCCCAGCTACTTGGGAGGCTGAGGCAGGTGAATGGCGTAAATCCGGGAGGCGGAGCTTGCAGTGAACTGAGATCCGGCCACTGCACTCCAGCCTGGGAGACAGAGTGAGACTCCGTCTCAGAAGAAGGAAAAAAAAAAAAAAAAAAAAAAGGAATCACCTCTTAATTATTTTGTTAATAGGGCTGCATGGCAGGGGAAAGGCATCATTACATATGCATTTTAAAAATATAATTGTAGTTGTAATATGTAATTGGAGTTACAATATGAATCATGAGGGTACAGAAAGAGCATTGTAGCATTCCTGAAGTGGCAAGTAATGAACCTCTAAAGAAAGTAGGGGGACTGGAGAAGAAAAGATAGGATTAAAATACGTTTGTGATTATTTTAATGATGATTTGTATTAAAGATGTTTAAGTTTCTTTTTTTTTCTTTTTTAGCATTTCATTGTCACTCAATTAGTGCCACTTTCACACTGAATTTTGATCATTCTGATTTTGATCATGTTCATCCATTCATTCAGTAATTACTTAAACCTTATTATATACAGTTGACTACTATTCCAGTTACTGCGATTAAGTAGCATATAAAAAAGCAACAAAATTATTTCCTGCTGGCATTGTGTTTATCTTTTGGTGGAATGTAAGGAAGTGGCTTGTTAAGGGTGGACATCTTGAAGATGAAATGTATTAGGCTGTGTATTAATTCTTGTGATGTCACATTTAGGTAACATTGATGGGTATAATTTTATAATAGCTCCTGCTGTATTTTGCGTTTTTATTTCTTAATTTCATAAATTTCAACAAATACTTTCTTCTTTGCTTCAGGAAATTAAAAGGTCATTCTCACGAGTAAATGGATAAGATTTAAATAACTAATTAACTTTAGATCAATTGCCAGCAGAGAATAAGGTCTATTGAAGTGCTGCTAAGAGTTGGCATACTTTTTTCATTTCCCATGGTACATGTCAGAATGCTTCTCACCATGTTCAGAGCTAAATTCTGACAAGTCCGTTTATAAGAAATGACACTAGACACTGCTAGCATATAAAAGAAAATCAGATCTCATATGGAGAAAGGTGCCAATGTCATTTAAGCTAGTATTCAGCTGGACCTGTACCAGGCACTGTTGTTAAAGGTAATTTTGAATTTTTTAAAACCATACATCTTATGGATTTCTTCTGTTCCCAATGCATATTTTAGACTTATGCATAACAATTAGCACTTGTCCCTTTTGATAGACCTAGAATGTAAATGATTAGAATTAATAAAGCGAAACAAAACAAAACTTTGCTAGTTGGTCAACTCTTGCTCTAAGCAACTATCAACATATTATTTCTAATGAAAATTAAAATTTAATGATGAAGAGTGTGTGTGAATTTTTAGGTCTTCATTAAAATATTCTACTAAAAGAAATGAACCCAAGTAAGCCTTTTACTCCCTTTCTTCTCCGAAAAAAATTCAAACCCCACTTTTCAAAAAATAATCATTGCTTGTTACATGAAGATTTTAGACATTAATTTTGAATTTCAAACACATACCAAGGAGGGTTCTTGGAAACTATTAATTGTTTGAAGCTGGTCAGTAACTATACAGTAGTATTATGATGAGTATTTACTGCAAAAACGTCTCAAAATGAAAAAGCTCCTTTTGTTATATTCTGCTTAATTTAATCATACTATGTTCAGTGTAAAATGAGTTCTTTCCCCATGATCAAATTGCATATCAAAACATATTTTTATAGCTTAATTTCCCTTTGTATATTACTTTGTCAAAATAATGTTGATTAGTAATAAAATAAGACTCTATCTCAGTTGTAACTTTCTTTCAACAAATAGCTTCTAGGTTACTCTGGTTTGGAGCACTAGTGAATCAGAGAAATAGTTACAAATATTGGGAATGCATTTTTAGTCTTCTAAAATAATGTTTAGTTACTCACAAATAAAAATAAAAACTAAAGAACGATTTTAGCAACACTAGACAGGAAATGGCATACTGTTTACAAATTAAGTGTAAATAATAATATGATACTTTGCAATTCTATAACATCTAAGGATTTCAAGGCTTTTTATAGATATGATTTGCCACAATTTATGTTAGAAGGAATAAAAGATAAAAGTTTAATAATCCATTGATTGAAATGGGCAATACAGCATGTTTTAATGGAGAAAAAATGGTTGGAAAAAAAAAAAAAAAAAAGCTAAGTAATTGGGTCCTCTTGGGTGGGTTTTTCTATTATGTTACATTCTGATAGCTTTCCTGTGGTTATTTTCTGTTGTATTTCCTCATGCTATTTCAAATGAATTATGAATCATAAATGAAACATTTATATGAATGTTTTACATGTTCGCTTGTTGCATTAGCAGAAATTTTTAGACAGTCCTCAGGATCCCTGGGTTATATAATTTTAAGAAATCTGGTCATGGTGGCTCACACCTCCCAGTACTTCAAGAGGTTGACATGGGAGGGTTGCATAAGCCCAGGAGTTTGAGACTAGCCTGGGAGACATGGTGAGACCCTTTCTCTACAAAGAAAATAAAAATAAAAAGATTATCCAGGCATGGTCCCAGACACTTGGGAGTGTGAGGTAAGAGGATTGCTTGAGTTCAGAAGATTAATTCCAAAGTGATCTTGATTACACCCCTTCACTCCAACCTGGATGACAGAGCAAGACGCAATCTCAAAAAGAAAAAAGAAAAAACAAAAAAACAAACAAACAAACAAACAACAAAAAACCAAAAAAAAAAACCAAGCAAACAAAAAAGAAAATTCTAAAAATGCCTACATGCCTTACACCAAAGTCTCCTAGTCTTCAACAGTTTTTAAACCCTTGATAAAGTCACTTTCTTTTTATTTGATTCTAATGGAGAGGATTGTTTCATACATAATTACCCTGGCTGCCTGAAATATGTGAGTCCTTTGTAATTGTGATATTTCTGCTGCCCATTGCTGTCTGAAATTAAGTCTTCATATATGTTTTGAGTTAATAGGAAATAGCTTACTCTTATTATCAGATGGTTTACTCATATCCAGACCTACCTCTTATATTTGCAGCACATGGATAAAATTGGAGGTTCACATATGCATACTTAAATATTTAAAATTACAAATAAACAAATGACTATACACAACATGTGGTCTATCCTAAGTTGAAAAATATGCTTTCATAGGAAATACATAGCTCACAATGTAAACAATGCACTGTAATCCTCAATAACCATGTGCAGATGTTGGAAGTATATTGTTACTTTGTGATTATCATTGCAATCATGTATTGGGGCACAAAAAACAATAAAAGAGGCCATTGACACTGTCCAGAAAAAATGTTTTGTCATGCAAGAATCTCTGTCTTTAATGTGACCTAAGAAGAAAGATTTGCCATGTTAATAATTTGTCCTTCCTCTTAACAAAACACCTCCCTGCTCAAATCCTGCCACACACCAGTCCCCAAACACAGTATCTATTTGCGATGCTGGAAGTAGCCTAAACTGCATTTTGTTTTTATATCAAAGCAGAAAAGATGAGGAGAGACTATCTCTTTCTCCTGGAATGCATTAATATCTAAAGTATTTAGGGTTGTTGGTTTTGCTATGCCAGACTTGAAGGCTAGATCCTGAGGAATACCTGAAAGTTTTAAAGTCCTAGATTGTGTGTGTGTGTGTGTGTGTGTGTGTGTGTGTGTGTGTGTGAGAGAGAGAGAGTTACAACTTAAGTACATTCTTTTCTTAATTATTGATCAATATTATTCTGACAAGGTAATACATAATGGAAAATAAGAGAGATTGAGAACATCTAAAGCACAGGTCTCAGGTTACAGGCTCCTCTTGCCTTATAGTGTCACCTACATGGTTCTTTCCTTCAAATGTAGCCCTCTGCACCTCAGTATCACTCCATGCATGGAACAAAAGACCCTTTGGCATTGAAGCTTTTTGTTTAGGTAGGTCTTTTCTATATAATTTACTTATACACTCCTAATAATTTCTCAAAGGCCTTATTATTCTTCCTTCCAGAACAACCTTCTTTCAACCCTCCCAAACCCCACTCCCATCCACAGCGATCAAACACGTATGTGTTTGAACTGGTTCAGACTAACATTATTACTTATTTATTTATAATTAATTAATACATAATTGAGATGGAATCTCTGTCGCCCACGTTGGAGAGCACCCACACAATCTTGGCTCACTGCAACCTCCATCTCCCAGGTTCAAGGGATTCTCAGATTCTCATGCCTTGGCCTCTCAGGAAGCTGGGACTACAGGTGCATGCCACCATGCCCAGCTAATTTTTTGTATTTTTAGTAGAGACAGGGTTTCGCCGTGTTGGCCAGGCTGGTCTTAAACTCCTGGCTTGAGGTGATCCACCCGCCTCGGCTTCCCAAAGTGTTGGGATTACATGTGTGAGCCACGGTGTCCAGCCCAGACTAACTTTAAATTGTTTTCCCACAGACTTTCTGGATTCCATGCAAATGAAGATAGATTACCATTTTAAGTGTTCCTGAATAATCTCTGACTTGTGAGAAGTTTCTCAGATTTTTACACTCACCCCAGCCTTCAGCAAAGGACTCTACTGAGATATATCACCTTATTCTGTAAACTATAGCTAGTGCTTTTGCTCTTGAAGCCTCAGGAATTATTGCCACATATAACTTGAGCACCTTCTCTCTAAGAAAGTAACAATATAATGTAACATTAGATTGCATATGGTATCTTAAATCCTTACACTAAATGTTGCCATTTTATTTATGGTCATTTCCACACAGAAAAATATGAAAATTACTAGTTATTGCAAGCCCTCTGTTTATATGAAAGCATCCATTGACATTTAAATTTGGGGGACATGAATTTTGCTCTGTTAGCATTAAATTTAACTGTACTCACTTTCACCTCAAAGTTACTACAAAAATCAACTCAACTGGTAATGTTTCTAGGAGAAAGATGTCAAAATTTTTGGAATTTTTCTTACACCATCTACAAAATATTTTCTACCTAGAGAAAGGGAGAATGATATTAAGTGGGATGAAATTTATTAAGGAAAGAAATAATAAGAAATACTGTTTGGTCAAGAGATTGTGTTTCTAAGATGACATGAGATAAATACATCTTAGTATTAGGAAAGCATTGTTTAGCATTTGGTCTACAAAAAGTAATTACTATATCTTTTAATCAATATTTACTATTTATCATGTCAAAGAAATTTGCTGGGTCATAATCATAGTAAGTTCATATTTGCAGTAGTATTTTAAGTTTTTGATACCTGCTTGCTTTATAGAAGATGCATATATAAATATACCCTATAAAGAGATATAATTAAGAAGATGAAAGTAAAAAATTATTAAAATATTAACTTCAAGGTTTTGGGGTTTTGGGGATAAAAATAATGGCAAATTATTCTTTTCTGCTTCTACATATCCTCTGTATTAATTGGCAGGATGCTATTAATGACTGTCATCTTAGTTTAACAATGAGTAATTAAGTATCACCTAAATCTGACAGAGCATATGGTACCAAAAGCTGTAGCGTGCACTCTAAGAAATGATACAGCTTCTGTTTCCAGTGAGGATAAAAATAAATTTATGTTGAATGTTAATGGAATGTTTTCTGTTTCTTCTATCAGATACTTCTTCCAAGTGTACAACGGATGATAGAAATGAATATTTTTCATGCTGCTTAAATTGGATCATTATCTCCTTTCTTCAGATAAAAAGAAATCCAGAAAATATGATGCCAGTTGTCTTAGTCCATTTGTGTTGCTATAACACTATACCCGAGGCTACAGAATTTATAAAGGTTTATTTGGCTTATGATCCTGCTGGCTGGAAAGACCAAGATTAGGCAGCTGCTTCTAGTGAGGACCTTACGCTACTTCCTCTCATGGCAGAAAGCAAAAGGAGAAGACCGTATGTTGAGAGAGGAAACAAGGGATGAAAACTAGGGAAGCCAGACTCTTTTTAACAACCCTCTGTCATGGAAACTAATTCATTTCTCCAAGAGCAAGAACATATTTCAATCCCATAGGAGGGTTTTAACTTATTTATGAGGGATCCACTCCCATGACCCAAACACCTTCTCCAGGGGCCCACTCTCAATACTGCCACATTGGAGATCACGTTTCAATATGAGTTTTAGATGAGACAAACAATATTCAAACCATAGCAATCAACAAATCACTTTTAATTTCAATTTACACAATAATTTTGAATAATTTTAGTTTAAAATTCACCACTTTCTATGAATTTAACATTACTACTATCAACCTATTATTAGTACTGTGTTTTGAAATAGTGCTAATTTTTATTTATGAAAAGATATTTCAGGCTGAACCTTCTTTGGAGATACTTTATTTAGAATACTAATTATTCTTACCACCAGATATTTTAATTAGGATTCAAGAGATATATTTCAAATAAGAACTTGGGCAATTTTAATTTCTAAAGCTTAAAATTATTAAGCTGTATGTTTTTAATATTATTTATAGTATTAATCTGCAATACAACTGTAATAATTTATTTACTTATGTATTTTTAAAGTCACCAAAACCATTGTTTAATGAATTATAATCTACTACACTGAAGTGATTGCTCTACTGTGTCATCCAGATTCCTCTATTATCATGAGTGATGCAACTGTTAGCAGGCATCTACCAAACCACTCCTGGAATGGTCCTTGGACAAATAGAACCTTTTTTTATTGAAACTCACACCCCAAAAACCAGCTTGATACTAATGATTGATCAATTCATGAGTACAAAAACCTGACCTCTCTCGAATTACAGATAACCTTGTAGAAACATTTCATAGTAATAGCTCTCTCTCTATGGGGTTGCCTGAGGTCTTTGTTGAGACTGCATTGCAGCCCAAATTCTCCCTTTGTTGACCCCTGCTTTTCCCTTTCCTCAATGTTGTTAATCATAACAAACATCCATCACACTGAACTACATAAAAGAGATTGCTTTCCAAGTTATATATTCTGCAACATTTACTCTATGGTGAAAAGAGGTAATATATACTTTTAAATTATTGTTCATTAAAATTCAATGAAACTTTCAATTTCAGACAAGATGGTATAATCAGAATACTGTTTATCTTCTCATAAATAAAAAAAATTGCTTCCCCCCCAATTCCTTTTGTTGTTTTTGTTCCCCCCAGGGCCTTAGGGGAACTTCTTTTTTCTTCCTTTTGGGATTTTTGCGGCTTTCTTGAGGAGGAGGCTTAGGAAGGTTTTTTGGTTTTTTGACCCTTGGGCCCTTCGGGTTTTTTTTTCTTGCTTGGTTCCTTTTTTGGCTTTTCCCGTTTCTTCAAATTTTTTTTTTAATTTTTTTTGGTTTTGTTGGTTTTTGTTCCGGTTACCCGGTTTTCGTTTTTTGCCCTTTTTTGGTTTTGGTTTTTTTTTTCCTTTTTTATTTTTAGGAGGGAAATTGGATTCCTTCAAATTAAACTTTTTTTTTTTTTTTGGTTTGGTTGTTTAAGGTTGTTTTTTTTTTTTTTTTTTTTCTTTGTTCCTTTTTAACCTTTTTTTCAATATTTTTATAGTAAGTAAATTATCCTAAATTTCATTGAATACAATATTAGAACTGATGGAGGGAATTAAATGTTTCGCCATTATTAACAAAAATCATAAGACACTATACTTCATTTAGTGGTAGATAAAAATAGTTACCAAATTGCATATTGCCTTACTCTCAGAATCTCATTTCCTATTACAGTCATATCATAGAATCCAATCCTGGGTTCATTGGATGCCAAGTGTGCAGTAATTTAGTCAGATTATCAAAGGAGAATTCATCAGTATTTGGTTATAATAAATGGAATGTCAAAAATAGGGATTGAAAAGTGAAAAAAGAGCAGTAAAAGCCATAAATAATGTTTTAATAAAGATTGGAGAATAGAAGGTCTAAGGAGAGTAGACATGTAAGTCTATTAAAAGAAGGATATTAAAATAAGAAAAAAGGATATCTTGTTTAGTTACTGATTTGAACAAACCAACAGTAAAAAATAATTATATATATGAAAATTTAGAATTAAAGATCTCTATCTTGATTATATTAAGAAAATATTTTGTTTTTCATAAATATGGTAGTTATATTTTAGTGATATGTGCTTACAGATAACATGATATTTGGGGCTTACTTTAAAGCAATCCAGTGGGTTGGAAATATAGATTAAGCAAGAGAGTTGGAATGTTTATAATTATACTGTCTATGTTTATATATTTCAATAATCGGTTAAATAAATAATAAAGGAGCAAAGAAAATACATGATTATAATAGTGAACATCTATAATAAAAGAGAACTTTACATTAATAAGACGACTCAGGGTGACCTTCAGACTTGTCCTGTGCTCTAAAGCATAGACTTCATTTTCCTACTGCAAATTCTTGGACAAGTTCTCTTCTATCTGCTTTGATTTTCTCATCTGCAAAGAGTGGTTCATTCTTTGAGAACATAATGTAAAGTTATTAAGTGAGGAGAATAGTTTTGAAATGTGTAGCATAGTAACCACTATGTATAAAGAACTTTATATGTATTATTAGCTATTAAAATTACTTTATTGAATGGTGGCTAAAATAAACATTAACTGTAGCTTCATTTATTGTTTGTAAGAATCAAAGGGAATATATTATTTAGATTTTATTTTTTCTATAAATTCAGTTAAGCTGATAGAGTGTATTGCAACTATTGCTACTCCCTAGATATTGAGCTAAGCTTGGGTTTAGAAACTAAAAACAAACATGACACAGTCCGGGTTTACCCACTTTAAGAACTTTAGGATCTAGGGGTGAGAGAGAAGGATAACCAGGTAGAGGGAGGAAGAGATACTTTAAAAACACAAAAAGTAATGATAAATTGTTAAAATAATAGATATAGTAGTTATCCTGATTTGATCATTATACAAATGTATATATGTATTGAAACATCTCATTGTATCTCATAAATATGTACAATTATGATGTCAATTATAAATTAAAAGTTAATTAAATAGTAAGGAAACAAAGGTACAGTTTTAGTGACTTTCCCATATTAAAGGAATTCACTAGTGTCAAGGATAAGAATAGAAATTTCCTAAATCCAGATTTCCCAAATTATGGGTCTTTGTTCTTTTTTGTGTGTTACACTGTCTGCCACGCTATTTTTTCAGAAAAGCAAGCTGGAGTGGGCAGAAGAAAAATCTACCCTAACAATAAATGGCAATGTATGCACATTTTTCCAAATGAATTGGATCTGTGATATCAGGGGCTTTGTTTTTGTTTCTCACTATTGATTTTATAGTTTGGACAGCCCTGGACCTTAAGTAGATGGATAATAAATATTTATTGTATTATTGAATAAATGAATGAATGAGATATATGCGTTTTACTAGACTTTGAGATAATTCATTGTTGTGTATGTTAATACACAGAAAACATTATTCTTCTGTTGTTTGATTGTTTTCTTCAAAATAACAATATGCATTTAAAAGTTAAACAAAATTATAATACAATATAGCATTTAGTTAGTTTATAATAATTTGTTAAAAAATAGAGCTATTCTAGCTCAAGGGAAAGACCTCATAATTGATGGTGCACTCACAATCTGAACTCCGAATAAAATTTTAAATTATGTATATAAAATAGATTGTTTGCTGTTTATGTTTTTGACCACTTTAAACCATTTCACAGTAAGAATTATTACTGTAGCTAGCACTTAAGTAAAAAGAAGTCACATTTATTTCTCTTAATTATAGAGATAGGATATGAAAATGGTTAAAAATCATTTAAATCTTTACACAGTGACACACTTTCAATTTTGGAAGCCTTAATTTTTTTAACAAGATGAGAACTGATGTTTTGAGAGATTTCTAGAAGATAAATTCACTTTAGTTCAGAAATTGGATATGCAGATGACACACAAGCAAAAATTTTAAATAATATTCTGTATTTTTACTGCAATGTATCTTAACTTATATATGTAGTTAACTCCCTTCTCATGCTCACAGGTTTTGTTTGTTTGTTTGTTTGGATATTTGTTTTGCATTTATTTACTCTGAGCCTGAATTTTTCATTGAGCACTTGCTAAAGAACTGTTCTGAGCCAATATTATTCTTGCTCTCTCACATATGTAGCAAGAAACCTTAAGAAATATTTATTAGAAAAAATATGACTGTAGAAATACAAGGCATGATTTGTGTTTATGGTGAGAAGTTGAAAAGGAAAAGATGTAGGGTATATTTCTGAGGATTCTACAACCCTATCTGATCAGGCTGACAGCTCTGACCTTCCATTTGTACAGAGTAAGAAGGTTTCTAATTGTTTGCAGATCACTTAGCAATTGATGGTGCCATTTTCCTTGGGCAGCCCATTTGCCAATCGATATTTTCTGGCAGAGTCAAAGCTTAGGAAGACATAATGAGAGTAAATGAAGCGTCTTCATTAATAGACAAATCCCACAAGCAGAAACTGTGAGACTAGAGAGTCAAGAAATTTTGTTTATTCCACAAACAAGTACTAAGTTTATTATCTTTGAAACCATCAAGGATACAGGCACTTAAAGGTATTCACACTTCAATTATTACTATTAAGTATATTTCTCCACTGCCTTGCTTTTATGTAAGGATAATTATTAAAGTAATATATTTAAAATAAGCCGTTAAGTAATAGCTCCTCTAATTTGAGAAAGAAATTATGTAAGCATTCAAGTAATAACGAGCAATTCAATATTATTGAAAGACATATTTAATAAAGACAGATTTATAGCTTTTAGTTTTTTTAAAAAAAAATTCTTACACTCTCAATCACTATTTGTCATAGTACTTGCTGATTTCATCCTTTCTTTTCTACTAAAGCATGAAAATTCAAGTAGGTTGGCTATATGGGGATGATGAAAATTCTTCATCCATAACACTCTTCCATTGCATTGTTTTTTCATCCATAATGCAACTCTTAAGGGCCTCTGATCTATCACAATGGCTGTCAAAATGACTGATGAAGCTGCTGTTAAGAAATATTTAGACGCTTGGGTCTCTAGGTTTGTGGCAAAGGGCAATAGAAAGCCTTGTGAACATGACCAAACTACATTTCTGGTGGGTCAAAAAGGCTAGTTTTTATACAAAATAATTTTTAGGTAAAGTATTATTCAAAAGTAATTTTTAGCAGAAAACATTGTTTTAAATTGGTCTGGGCCTAAGTGTTGCATGATGGATCATGGCTGAATCATTTAGGAGATATTTAAAGACAACATGAACAAAAGTCTCTTCGAGGATCAATGTTAAGAATCTAGGTGTTGCATTTATACTCCAAAGTTAGGTTTAAATTTATATAAACATCAGTTACTTGCATTATGATATCTTTTTGCTTCATCTTCCTTCTAATTTTCTAGAACTTATGCACAGAGATAAGACACTGATTTCTGAAACTAATTTATCCATTGTTTAGTTAGCTTGTAGCAAGAAACTTAATGGGCTATGGGAGCCAGATAAAGCAATCTTCATTCTACCATATACCCAGCGAGTCTGTATTCGCTTATCTTTAAATGGGGCTAATAATAATTAAATCCCATAATTACTGAGAACTTCAAGGCAATAATTCATTAAATAGGTCAAACAGACTTAACAGATATTAATTTTCCTTTCACTATAGATTTACCTCAAAATATAATGAATTTGAAGAAAAATACAAATGATATGTTGTAGAATTTGTTTAGAAGAGACAAAAGCAAATTTTCAACAAGTGGAGTTGGGCAAAATAATTTTGAAAACGATAGCTATTCTATAAATTGACACTAATCATGAGTCATTGCCCCCCAAAATAAATAAGAATAGAAAACATAATTAATCAAAGAAATAAGCAAAAACCTAATTCAAAAAAAAACCATTTTTTGAAAAGATTCCTAACATGAAAATGAGAAAATGAATAATTTTAAAAAGACAATCCATTGAACCCTTCGATCAATTACAAAAAAAAAAAAATTGCTAACATAGAAATTAAAGAATCATCTTGATATTGCACAATAAATGAGCACCATTGACATTTTCTATCTTCTGGCCTTTGTGCTTTTCTTTTGATTCACTTAGAATGCTTATGTTATTATTATGTACACATCAGAACACAAGCTGTAGGAGGGTGGGCAGTTTTGTCTGTTTACAATTGTGCCTCATGTACCTGAAACAATGCCTGATACATAGTGGAGTCTCAGAAAATATTTCTGAACATTTTTTAAGAAAGAAGCGAAGTTCTCATCACACACAGAAAAATGATAAATCTTAGAGGCAATTGATATACAAAATACCCCGAATTTATTATTTATACATTGTATCCAAGTACCAAAACATCACACTGTACTCCACAGTGTGTACAATTATATGTCAAGTAATTAAAAATAAAAATTAAAAGAAATAAGTAAAGAATAAGTGAAAGAAAAATGAACAAATGAATGAACGGACAAACCAGATACTTTCCAACAGCAAGCTGCACTTTTCACTCTGTTAAAAGTTAAATAGGTGTCATCAATTGTACAGAAATAGACATTACTATTAACCCTCCTCCACAGGGGAGGGACTGGGCATTAAACCTTCATAAAAAGAAACCACATCTCTTGGCTGGGCGTGGTGGTTCACGCCTGTAATCCCAGCACTTTGGGAGCGGAGGCGGGCGAATCACGAGGTCAGGAGATCGAGACCATCCTGGCTAACACGGTGAAACCCCGTCTCTACTAAAAATACAAAAAAATTAGCCGGGTGTGGGAGCTGGCGCCTTCAGTTCCAGCTACACGGGAGGCGGAGGCAGGAGAGCGGCGTGAACCCGGGAGGCGGAGCTTGCAGTGAGCCAAGATCG
>NW_012101821.1:3201882-3204040 GCF_000951045.1 Mandrillus leucophaeus | reverse complement strand
GTGACTAATATTGTAAACCAGAAACCCAAAAAGACAACTTTTGTGGAAACTGATTTTCATATAATGTACTCAGTCATTGCCATTATGTCAGTAGTCAAAATTTTCAGTTTTCCTTTGTTACACTGATTTCTTAGACTAATATTTAATTTCTAGAGGGGCTAGACATTTTTAAAACTTTAGCTATTTATTTTGCAGTTATATTTCTGTATGAATTACACTTAGATATATTTGTGTTTTATATAAACATAAATCATTTTATGTTTCAAGGATATATGAAATAAACATGTATTCTCTTTTCTTTCCTGAAGGGGTGGCTTACCCCTCCACACCTGTGGGCGTTTCTCTTTAGGTGGAATGAGAGACTTGAGAAAAGAAATGAGACACAGAGACAAAGTATAGAGAAAGAAAAAGTGGGCCCAGGGGACCCTCGCTCAGCATACAGAGGACCTACGCTGGCACCGGTCTCTGAGTTCCCTAGTATTTATTGATAATTATCTTTACCATCTTAAAGATGAGGGAGTGGCAGGATAATAGGATCATTGTAGGGAGAAAATCAGCAGTAACACTTATGAATAAAGATCTCTGTGACATGAATACGTTTAAAGGAAAATGCTATGCCTTGATACCCATATGCAAACATCTCCATAAACCTTTTAGCAGCATTGCGCCAGCCAGCAAGTCCCACCTTTTGCCTTAAGGCGGTTTTCTCCTATCTCAGTAAACAGAGCATACAATCAGGTTTTACACCGAGATGTTCCACTGCCCAGGGACGGGCAGGAGACAGATGCTTTTCTCTATCTCAACTGCCGACAACCGCCAAAAGGCCTTCTTTCCTCTTGTACTAGTCCTCCTCAGCACAGACCCTTCACGGGTGTCAGGCTGGGGGACGATCAGGTCTTTCCCTTCCCACGAGGCTATATTTCAGACCATCACATGGGGAGAAACCTTGGACAATACCTAGCTTTCCTAGGCAGAGGTCCCTGCAACCTTTGGCAGTGTAGGTGTCCCTGGGTACCTGAGATTAAGAGAATGTGATGACTTTTAACTAGCAAGCTGCCTTCAGGCACTTGTTTGACAAAGGCACATCTTGCTCAGCCCAAAATCCATTAAACCTTAAGTCACCACAGCACATGTCTCTTGCAAGGACAAGGTTGGGGGTAGGGTCACAGATTAACAGCATCTCAAATACAGAACGAAATGGAGTCTCTTATGTCTACTTCTTTCTATATAGACACAGTAAAAGTCTGATCTCTCTTTCTTTTCCCCACACTTTCCTATGATATAAATATATAAGGCTCTATAATGACAAGATTTGATAATTCAATGCACTCATATCATTAAGATAACTATTGATCTTCTTTCGTCTTTTCTTACAATTTGTGATTTGCTTTTGTTTTCTTTTTCAGGTGTTTGGTGTATGTATTTGCTATTTTATCCTTTATTATTTGAATTTTTATTGTTAGATTTTAAATTTTTAGTTTATTATAAATAACAAGGAAAAAGTATAATTCTACTCATATCTATTGTAAGACGAGATGAGCTCCCTTTTAATTATTCCCTTAATTCCACTATCTCCCAATTTTGTACATACAATGTAAGAATTTAGATTCACATTTTTAATGCTGGTAATTTTTTCATGTAATAGCTATGCATTTCTAATAAGGTTCCTAACCACTTAAATATGTTTACTTAGCTCTAACTATGCTTTACTCTTTTCCTTCCACATTGCCAACCCTTTGCATCTTAACTTTCCTGTGTGTCACTTTCAAATTTCAGTATTTTATTGGAATAAATATCTATAAATTCACCTTGCCATATTTTGGAATACATACTTAAAACTTTAGTATTCTTTTATAATAAAATAGAATAACTCTACACATAATTTTTACCAAATCAAGTTTCTAACTCTAATAGTTGAGGCTATAGGATGTTAATATTAAAATTATGAAATTTTTAGGTTGGAACCAATCATTATTATATATATTTTTAGTGAAATATTTTATGTTGGATTCTGGTACCCTTTTCTTTATTAATGTTTATGTGAGTTTTTGTTTTTGTTTTCTTTTTTTTTTTACTGCATTGTATTTTTCTCTTCTTTCATTTACTCAGAACATTAGCAGTTATCTATTAGATTTTGTTTGTTTTTATTATTATTATT
>NW_012101821.1:3200779-3201832 GCF_000951045.1 Mandrillus leucophaeus | reverse complement strand
ATATCTATAAATTCACCTTGCCATATTTTGGAATACATACTTAAAACTTTAGTATTCTTTTATAATAAAATAGAATAACTCTACACATAATTTTTTACCAAATCAGGTTTCTAACTCTAATAGTTGAGGCTATAGGATGTTAATATTAAAATTATGAAATTTTTAGGTTGGAACCAATCATTATTACATACATTTTTAGTGAAATATTTTATGTTAGATTCTGGTACCCTTTTCTTTATTAATGTTTATGTGAGTTTTTGTTTTTGTTTTCGTTTTTTTTTTACTGCATTGTATTTTTCTCTTCTTTCATTTACTCAGAACATTAGCAGTTATCTATTAGATTTTGTTTGTTTTTATTATTATTATTGTTATTATACTTTAAGTTCTAGGGTACATGTGCACAACGTGCAGGTTTGTTACATATGTACACATGTGCCATGTTGGTGTGCTGGACCCATTAACTCTTCATTTACATTAGATATTTCTCCTAATGCTATCCCTTCCCCTGCCCTCCATCCCACGACAGGCCCCGGTTATCCTAAATATATATGCACCCAATACAGGAGCACCAAGGTTCATAAAGCAAGTCCTTGGATACCTAAAAAGAGACTTACACTCCCACACAATAATAATGGGTGACTTTAACACCCCATTGTCAACATTAGACAGATAAATGAGACAGAAAGTTAACAAGGATATCCAGGACTTGAACTCAGTTCTACACCAAGTGGACCCAATAGACATCTACAGAACTCTCCACCTCAAATCAACAGAATATACATTCTTCTCAGCACCACATTGCACCAAAATTGACCACATAGTTGGAAGTAAATCACTCCTCAGCAAATGTAAAAGAACAGAAATTATAAAAAACTATCTCTCAGACCACAGTGCAATCACATTAGAACTCAGGATTAAGAAACTCACTCAAAACCACACAACTACATGGAAAATGAACAACTGATCCCTGAGTGACTACTGAGTAGATAACAAAATGAAGATAGAAATAAAGATGTTCTTTGAAACCAACGAGAACAAAGACACAACATACCA
>NW_012101821.1:3185325-3196954 GCF_000951045.1 Mandrillus leucophaeus | reverse complement strand
AGACACTTCTCAAAAGAAGACATTTATGCAGCCAACAGACACATAAAAAATGCTCAGAGAAATGCAAATCAAAACCACAATGACTACCATCTCACACCAGTTAGAATAGCAATCATTAAAAAGTCAGGAAACAACAGATGCTGGAGAGGATGTGGAGAAATAGGAACACTTTTACACTGTTGATGGGACTGTAAACTAGTCAACCATTGTGGAAGATAGTGTGGTGATTATTCCAGGATCTAGAAGTACAAATACCATTTGACCCAGCAATCTCATTACTGGCTATATACCCAAAGGATTATAAATCATGCTATTATAAAGACGCATGCACACATATGTTCATTATGGCACTATTCACAATAACAAAGACTTGAAACCAACCCAAATGTCCATTAATGATAGACTAGATTAAGAAAATGTGGCACATATACACCATGGAATACCATGCAGCCATAAAAAAGGATGAGTTCATGTCCTTTGTAGGCACATGGATGAAGCTGGAAACCATCATTCTCAGCAAACTATTGCAAGGACAGAAAACCAAACGCCGCATGTTCTCACTCATAGTGGGAATAGTAGGTATTTTTTAAATGCTCACCATTACTGTCATTCCTTCCTGCTTTGTCCATACTCCCCGACTCTCACTCCCACTGACTCCTTGTGATTATTTTCACTAAAATGTGCATACTTTACCTGATAACCAAGATTTGTAACGCTGAACTTGTTTTCTTCCTCTCTCAAATCACTTCATTTGAAATTTCCTATCTTTCACTTCACTGACTACCACAAACCCTCATATTTGATAACCAAAATTATTTCTAGTTTCTGCTTAAATTTCTGGGGTCCCATTCTTCTCACTAATATGTTGGTGCTTTTAGTGAACGACATAAACACATGCACAGAAGTGAACTGCAATGTTTGATTAAAACAGATTAATAATAAATGTATAAGCCCCTCTGTTTCCTGGTCAGCCCTCCTTCTTATGTTTAGCTTTTAAATATCCACATTCTCTATTCTGTCATTCTCATGAAGGCAGGAAAACTGTCTACATTGTCCAAAAGCCAACATATAGTACATTGCCATCTATACAACAGATGCTTCATAACCAATTAATGAATGATTAAATAATCTTAAGTTTTCTTATGCTCTAATAGCATTTAAAACTCTTGTAAGCATGTCATCCACATTGCCTCCATATGCACAATAGATACAAGATGAGAAATTAAAATGAATTATGCTTCACAAAGCTAAAAATAAAACTGTGATTTTCAGTATTGGATACTTGCAATGCTTCTTGAATTTTATATGCACAAATATAATATATAGAATATATATACACAAGCATTATATATGTGTATATATATAAATATTATACATATATATATAGAAAGAGAAGCCATTTGATTTTCTATTTTTACTAAGAATTTTGCATAATTTAAATGTAATGCTTAGTCGATTATATGCTGAATTATTCACCACGTTTATTATGTATTTATTCAGCATTTTGAATCTGGGTCTTATTAGGGGCATATAACAGAGTAACTGATTTCTGGACTTTACCAATTTAGGTAAATGTGTCTGACCCTAGCTCATCAAAGAACCTGTGAATTTCTGCCAGGTTTCCATGATGACCAGTGTTTTCCTCAAACTCAATTTTCTTTTAGAGAATGTCCTTCAACAAACACCAGGAAACTTATTAGACAGAGCTGAAGTTTTTTTGCAAAGTGTGAACTGTGTATATACAATATATGCATATAGAACAGTTAAATTATTCTATGTAGAGGGATGTGGATTCCATTTAGAGTTATAGTTACCATAGGACAACTTGGGTCAGGTTTTCACTTGGTTGATTCCTCTTACAAATTTAAATACTGAATTGCACAAAATGTGTAGCTTCTCTCAAAATGGGGTGGATATTATTAGAAATATTAAAAATAGAACTGCTACATGATCCAGCAATCACACTGCTGGCTATAGATCCAAAGGATATTAAATTGGTGTTTCAAAGAGATATCTGCACTCCCATGTTCATTGCAGCATTATTTGCAGCAGCCAAGCTAGGGACTCAATATAAGTAGCCACCAACAATCCAATAAATAAAGAAGATGCCCTTTAATATACATAATATAATACTATTCAGCCTTAATAAAGAAGGAAATCATGTCATATGTGACAGTATGAATGAGCCTGGGGGAAATTACACTAAGTAAAATAAACTAGGTGCAGAAAAACAAATACCACACGATCTCACTTACATGTGGAATCTTAAAAAGTTGACCAATTAGAAAGAGAGAGTAAAATGGTATTTATGAGATGCTGGAGGTTGGAGGGATTGGGAAGATGTTGACAAAAAAGACACAAAATTTCAATTAAACAGAAAGAATAAGTTCAAGAGGTCTATTGTACATCACAGTGACTACAGTCAGTAACAATATATTGTATACATGAAAATTGCTAATAGAGGAGATTTTATGTTCTCCAAACCAAAAATTGATATGTACCTTAATGCCTATATTAAATAGCTTGATTTAGCCCTTCCACAGTGAATACACCTATTGAACATCATATTGTACACCATAAATATTTATGATTTTTACTTGTCAATTTAAAAATAAATTAACATAAAATAAGAGGAACAAAATACGCATTATTTTTCCTGTGTGTACGTTCACATAAACTAATCAGGATTCTGCAAGTATACACCTACATAGCATTTGTCTGTGTGTCTCTGTTTGCACAAGAAAACTTTCAATTGTAATGATTTATTTTAAAATGTTATTAATTAGTAAGGTTATAGAAACAATAGAATAAGCACCGTAGGCTTTGGTAACTTTGGGCAACAGAGCAGGAATATTAGTGTAAGAAAAAATGTAAAGAATAGAGCAGATAAGTGGCCTTAGGGTAAAAATCATTGCAACATAAACTTAAGAGAAACTTTATCTAGGAGAAAAGTAATTTAGATTTATAAACAACATCTCAGAGAGCTATGATATGAACAATTAAAAATAATTAAGTTAATTTTAATATGGCTTAGTAGTTATGATTGATTTTCCAGAGCTTCTGTTGACAATACATAAAGAATCAATTTAGAATCAAATTTAAAATAAAGTTTATAATCTTCTTTTAATGGATTTTGATATCTCAGGCAATACAATGATATAAGAATATTAAAATGCGCCCCATCTCTGTGTAATCAACAAATCTTCCTTTTAAAATAGGTTAACTTCAAGACTTCTAAGACAACTTAGCAGTGCTGAATCTGTAGAAGTTCCAATGCATATCAGCTATCATTTATATATATAGGTTCATTATACATTTCGTTTCCAGATTATCAACACTGATGTCATCCAACCAAATGAAAAGTTCATCATTTAACAATAGATTAAGCCAAAAAGTATATATCAAAACTTTAGGAGAAGTACAACAAAATCTTGTTAAGAAAATGATGGAGGGTCGGGCGAGGTGGCTCACGCCTGTAATCCCAGCACTTTGGGAAGCCGAGGCAGACAGATCACCTGAGGTCGGGAGTTCGAGACCAGCCTGACCAGCGTGGAGAAATCGTGTCTCTACTAAAAATACAAAATTAGCCAGGCGTGATGGCTCATGCCTGTAATACCAGCTATTCCGGAGGCTGAGGCTGGGAATTGCTTGAATCCGGGAGGCGAAGGTTGCGGCGAGCCGAGATGAGGCCACCGCACTCAAGCCTGGGCATCAAGAGCGAAACTCTATCTCCAAAAAAAAAAAAGAAATGATGGAAAAACATGTACATTATAGATTCAAGAAGATAATATTCTACAATGATTGATTTTAAAAGGAGTGTGAATCAATATTGCAATCAAGTAAATAAAAAGAATAAATATTTGTATTAGCTATATTATGTAAAAACAATTTCTTTAATTAATATTATGACCCTGAATTTTATAGGTTTTATTTTATTTGACAAAATAGCTAACTTTGGTAATTCATTGTTAATTCTCTTTAAGAGTTAATGAATGAATCACTTCTGCATATATACAGATGGCACTAGAAAGCTTTTGAACTCATTTATACTTTTTAATTAATATTCACTCGTCATAAAAATCGGAGTCATATGATTTTATTACAGTTGAATTATATGCAGATGTGCATACACCTTAAGATGCATGGCAACTTTCTCTATTTTAAAAATGATTTTACCCTCAAGAAAAATATTATGATTAATATACCAAGGGAAATTCAGAATTTAACTTTCATAAATTAAAATTTCTATAAAACCTTTATCATTTGGCAAATTTCCACCTTATAAAGCATCACATAGGGAATTCATAGGTCTTCCAAAAACATGCTCATCATAATACTCACTAGATATCATATATAATAACTCCATAAACATAAATATTTGTGTCTCATCACTTATCTCTTTCTTTGAACTGAGCAGAAAGAAGTGAGATAGCCTGTATACTCCGTACTCCACACATGCATAGCCTCCCCCACTAACAGATTTCCACACCAGAGTGATACATTTGTTAAAATAAGTAAACCTACATGGACACAACAAGATCACTCAAGGCCCACAGTTTGCATTAGGTTCACTCTTGGTTTTGTATATTCTATGAATTTGGAAAAATGAATAAGGATATGTATCCACCATTGCAGTATCGTAGAGAGTATTTTCAAAGTCCAAAAAATCCTCTGTGCTTCACTTACTCATGCCTCCTTCCCCCTTAACCTCTGGCAATTATTCCTCCTTTCACTGTCTCCATAGTTTTGTCTTTTCCATAATTACATTTAATTAGAATCTTAACAGTATGAAGCCTTTTCAGACTGGTTTCTTTTATTTTATCACATGCATTTAAGGTCTTTCCAAATATTTTGATAGCTTGATAACTCATTTCTTTTTAGTCTTGAATAACACTCAATCGTCTAGATATACCACAGTTTATTCATCTATTCACCTACTTAAGGACATCTTGGTTGCTTCCAAATTTTGGCAATTATAAATGAAGATACAAAAACACCTCTGTGAAGATTTGTGTGTGGTCAGAGGTTTTCAATTCATTTGGAAAAATACCAAAGAATACAATTGCTAGATTATATGGTAAGAATATACTTGGTTTTATAAGAAACTGCCAAACTTGATACCATATTGTAATTTCACCAGCAATAAATGAGAGTTCCTAATGTTCCATATCCTTGTCAGCATGGGGTGCTGTAAGTGTTTTGTATTTTGGCCATTCTCATAGGTGTGGTTTTAGGTCTTTTGCCCAATTGTAAATTGGGTTACTCATTTTATCACTGTTGCGTTGTGAAAGTTCTTTCGTATATTTGTTTACAAGAGTCCTTTATTACTTGTATTTTCGCAAATACTTTCTTCTAGTCTGTTGCTTGTCTTTTCATTCTTTTGATAGTGTCTCTCAGAACAAGAGTTTTTTAATGTTTATAAAGTTCAGTTTACCAATTATTTCATTGATCATGTATTTGGCGTTTTATCTAAAAAGTCATTGCCATATCCAAGACCATCCAAAACCCAAGGTTCTCTTCTATGTTATCTTCCCGAAACGTTATAATTTTGCACTTTACATTAGGTCTATAACTCATTTTGAGGCAGTTTCTGTGAAGGGTGTAAAGTTTGTGTTTATATTTTCTTTTGGGGAATGGGGGCATGTGGATTACTATGTTTCCTGCATCAATTGTTGAAAAGACTATTTTGCTCCATTGATTGGTCAACTGATGTTTGACTAACCAGTAAAGGCAATACAATGGTAATGTGGTTATGTGAGTCTATTTCTGGGCTCTTTTGTGTAGTGATTTATTTCTCTATTTTTTTCTTTAATACATCATTGTCTGGATTACTGTAGCTTTATTAAAGTCTTGAAGTCAGTTAGAGTCAGTAGTCTGAATTTCTTCTTGTCCTCCAATATTGAATTGGCTATTCTGTGTCTTTCATCTCTTCATGGAAACATTAGAATCAGTTTGGCAATATCCACAAAACAACTTTCTGGGTTGTTGATTAGAATGCATTGGATCTATATTTTAATATGGGAAGAATTGATATCTTAGTAATATTGAGTCTTTTATCCATAAACATGGAATATCTCTCTATTTAGCTATTCTTGTATTACTTTGATTAGACTTTTAGTTTTCCTTATATAGATATTGTACATATTCTATTCAGATTTATGCCTAAGTGTTTCATTTGAGGGTTAAATGGTGTTGTATTTCTAATTTCAGATTCTACTTTTTGTTGCTGCTACATAGGAAACAGGTTGACTTTTGCATATTAATTTTGTATCCTGAAACTTGATATAAGTGTTTATTAGTTCCAAGAGGTTTGTTTTTTGTCAATGTTTGGAGGTTTTCTGCATAGACAATCATGACCTCTGCAAACTGAGACAGTTCTATTTCTACCTTCCCAATGTATATACCTTTTACTTCAGTCTCTTGTCTTATTGTATGAGTTAGGACTTCTAGTCAGATAGAAAGTGGAGTGGTAAAATTTGATATCTTTTCTTGTTCCTGATTTTAACAGAAAAGCTTCAAGTTTCCCACAGTTAAGTATGATGTCACCTGTAGGTTTTTTGTAGATGTTCTTTATCATACTAAGGAAGTTCTCCTCTGTTTTTCAGTTTGTTGAGAGTTTTTCTCATGAGTGGCATTGGAACAAGTATCTTTTGAAGTTAAGGACGAAGACATTACAATCATAAGAATCCATGAACCCTTAAAAATTCTTCAAGTTTCTCCTGGATAATCTGTCCTTCACTTTGAAGAACAATGGGCTGGAAATATCTGTAACAACAGAGCAAGAAGAGAAGGAAAATGTTGGAAGGTTGAATTTCTATGATTTGGTGGAGCAAGGATGCATTTTTTTTTTCCTTAATCAAGTAGATCTTGCAGAGTGAAGTGAAGCTTGAGTCACGTTTAAAAGATTTTTCATGAGATAGTATCTTATGAAGTAAGTTGATCTCAGCAGAAACAGAATATTGATTTATTTTGTGATGACATTGTCGAGGGAGATAAATTCCAACCAGATTGTCAAAAGTAGATAAACTACATTCAGCAGAACACTTTAAAATCTTACATAATAAAGCTCCAGGCATCTGCAACACATAGACGGCAGGGAAGTCAGATTCAGCAATGTTATTTTTTAAATAATTTGCCATTTTCCTTTAATGCACCATTATTCCCTTCCTTGACTATTGAAAAGCCAGAATGCAGATAAAATGGGGTGGGAAAACTGAAACTTTGGGAGCAAAAAATTTAAATGCACCCCATTCCAACTGAGGTGATATTCAAGCCTAAGCTTTCGGGATCAGAGAGGCATTGAAAGGGGTATGAAATGGCCTGGTGATCTTGAGTGTGTACACGAAACACTTTAATAGCTGTGAAGTAGCCTATTTCATTACCTGAAAGAAATAAAAATACAATGAGATATACTATAGATACTGCTAAATAATGGGAATGGAAGATCCAACAAAGGGTACCTGAAATAGTGACTTAAGAAGGAAAGCAGTAACCACTTCGTACCCCATAGGTCACAGCCTACTCAATAGCATGATTTCATAGATATGACAAAATAATTTGTTCATGTCAAAACATTAAATGTGTTATAATAAATATGGGCTGGCATCCTTTCTACACATTGCTTATTCTAAAAGTAAATCAAATGTGAATGCTGTCCACAGGATATGTAGTTTAGTAGAGGAGGCAGATGATAAACACAAGCATGATATATTCTATGATGCACTTCGGGAAACTACAATGGTTCTAGCTATGTTTAGCATAATTTCTATAGTGTTTTTTGTCTTCAAATTATAAAATTGAAAAAAGCCCTAAGATCACATATTTTAAATATGAAAAACAATAAACATGTACACTAACAAAAGAAATATTGCAAATAAAGGAGAAAAAGAATAAAAACACAAGAAAAAATTATCAAGACATAAGTAATTTGCAATTAGCAAAGGAAACCCAGATGGCTAACAAGAATGAGAAGAGAAGATACATTTAAATATGAATCCATAACTTATATTAAAAATATGAATTAAAACAACAGTGAGATAGTGGTTTGTATTCAATAGATAGGCAAATTTTCAAAACCGAGTAACACCAAATTTTGGAGACAATCTGGAGAAAAGGGAATTTTCACACTCTGTCTTTGTAACAAGATATTTCCTAGAAATAAGTTTAGGATGAAAAATCATTAGAATAACTTTTAAGAATTACTAAATTTGACACTTGTTTTCTTCATTCTTAAAATAGAATTCAGAAATCTCAATTTGTAAGTGACTCCAAGTAGTTTATATGTGCATCAAAGATGAAATTATTTATTGTCTTTAACTATAGGTAATTATACAAATTATTACAGAATTAGGCATGGAATAGATCAAATGAGACTGAAAAAAACAAATGAATAAATAAATTTTTTAAAGTAGGAAGAATCTGAAATATAGAAGAATGGGTAATTCACAATAGTGTTCACTAATTTTTTAATGAATATTTTGTTATTATCCTCTTTCTGTTTTCCAATTCTGAGACATTTGGCTTTACTATATAATCTGCATGAGCAAAAGTATGACATATGTCTTTAAGCATATACACATTTAAAATATTCCCATTCATCATAATTTTTACACTCCAATAATTTTATTTAAGTATCTTAATGTTTGTATTCATCTTCTTTAATAATTTTTCTAACAAAGTATCTGAAGTGACATCATTGCTGTTTCTATATGTATTGTTTGTTTCCTCCAAAGGCAGTAAATATTTTAGGAGCATAAAATTATTCCTGTGGCATTAAGATAAAATTGTGAAAATCTAGTTCTTCCAAATAGAGATTTAGAATATTTACTTTCTCTAAATCCCATTATCTTGATAGTGTGAAGCCAATATGAGTTCTAGTACACTCAAGAGATAGTTTACCTTTCTCACTGTTAAGATTTTAGAAATCAAGGACATTTTATTTCTAATTTTTCTGAATTATTTCAATCATTTTATTGAATGCATGATTTTGAATGTTTTCGTATTTAGTAATGCAGTTCCTTTTTGTGTTAAAAGAATAAATTTTGGCATGTAAAAAAATTCACTTTTTGTAAAATGTTCCAGTAACAGATATGTTTAGCTATATTATTTAGCTGTATTATTTTGTCAGCAGGGAGTCCTAAATTGCTTACAGGAGATTAAAGTCAAGGAGTTCACAGAAATGTGTCTTGACAACTAAAATGTTTTCTAATAGACTTGATATATTCTGAAATTGTTTATAAGACTGATTTGTGCCTTAGGCACTGTGCTTTTACAGGAAATAAGGTCAATACATAACTCAAAAAGTTTTGCAACTGAACCGACTTAGTTTCCTGTCTTTCTGCCCTTGTTATTCATTAAACGATTTAAGCAACTATATATTACTTTACTCCCTACTCAACTTCCCCATTTGATCAGTTTTAGGGCTATTTTGTTGTTGTGGATGAAAACCAGTAATTGGAGTAATTCATTAGGGGCGGGGCTATGGAGAATATATTGAACTTTGTTTAGAGTTTGATTTTTCTGTTTACTATGCTTGTGAAATTGACCAATGAAATATTTTTCAGAACTTCAGTTTTCTTACCTGCATAGAAAAATTAACAAAAACATCAAAGACAACTTGTATATACAAGGAAAACATGCATTACATAAACTTTAAAATGCTATTCAAATAGGAAGTATTATTTAACACACAGTGAAGTATCATACAGGTTATCAAGCTCAGATACCTAGAAATCTTCATTTTCAATCAGCATCCACATCAGTCTATGCAAAAGTCCTCATTCATATCCACGTCTCTCATCCCACAATTGATCTCAAGCCAAACACTTCTTTCTCTCTTCATCTCTTTCTACCTCTATCTCTATCTTTCTCTATCTCTATCATCTCACTCCACTGTACCTGCCTTAGTCCAGGACTACAACTAGTAGAAAAGCCTCTGAACAGGTTTCCGGCTTTTACTTATAACACTAAAATAGGCTCCACACAAAAGTCAGAACGATCTTTTGAAATGTAGATCAGGTCATTCCATTACCTGGTTTAATGCTGTAATAAAATTCAAATGCCTGACTGTGCTTTTCATTGCCCTTTGGGACTTTACATTGGCCTGGACTTGCAATTGCTTAGAGGTGCTCTCTCGGGTTCCAGCCACACCTGCTTCCTTGGCATACCCAATAGACAGTAGGCATATGATATACATATTTCAACTGAATAAGTGAAGTAACATCTCATAAATTGAAAGGAAGTGAATTGTGCCTATAAATATCTTAATCACAAGTTACTAGGTATGTAAAAAACGCATAGAGAAAATTCATGAATGAGAATTTTATTATCCAAATGGAATGATAAAAGACGTACACACACCTGTACATATATATGTGTATACAACTACACATACAAATGCTGATACTCTTCAAGGAGCTCAGAGTAAAAGGGAAAGCACACTGCAAAGCAAGTATGTGTGATCAGACTTGTTATTGACTGAAGGAACCTTTGGAAATGCAGAGGATAATATTAATGAGAGGATATGACAAAAATAACTCCAGAGAGAGAGAAATAGAGAACAATGCAGAAATAGAGAACAAGAGAAAGAGAGAGAGAGAAAAAAAAAAGAAACTGAAAGTATGGAGTTCAAAAGTTAAATTTGTTTTTAGGATGAGTACATTATAAAAGCATCATCCTAGGAGACCTGAATTCTAAATATGACTCTACCACTCACTTGTTCTATGATTTTGGTCATTTGCTTTTCCTCTTGGTCTTAGATTAGGAAAATTGGAGACATTAATTATTAAAGTTTCACTTTAACATGTGAAGCTCAATATTTTCTGATAATTACAGGTGGGGAGGGAAGTTTAATGTGGATGTGGGCATGCTAAGAGAGTAATAGAGTAGTGTTTTTTGTTTGTTTGTTTGTTTTTGTTGTTGTTGCTGTTGTTTGTTTTGAGAGGGAGTCTTGCTCTGTCGCCCAGGTTGGAGTGCAGTGATGTGATTTGGGCTCACTGCAACCTCTGCCTCCCGAGTTCAAGTGATTCTCCTACCTTGGCCTCCCAAGTAACTGGGACCACAGGTATGCTCCAGCACACCCAGCTAATTTTTGTATTTTTAGTAGAGACAGGATTTTAGCACGTTGCTTAGGCTGGAAGAAAGTAGATTTTAATTGTTCTCTTCACACACACACAAAAATGTATACGAGGTAATGGATATGTTAATTAGCTCAATTTAGCCCTTCTTCAGTGTTTAAATATTTCAAAACAACATACTGTATCCTATAAATACATATAATTGCTATGTGTAAATTAAGAAAATAATTAAGAATAAAAAGCTTGAAAAAATATGGGGGTGGGCGTCCCTCACTTCTTTCTAGTGGCTTCTGTTTAGCTGTCCCCTTCTCAATTGTGCTGAGAAGTTCTCTTGTCACAGGGAACACCATGGGGTGTTGCTGTTTGGTTTGGTTTTACAACTTCTCTGAGGACTGTGGCAGAGACATCACAATGTGTTCAACCAGAATGTTCTCAGGCTCCACACACAAGAAGACCGCATTTTCCAGCCACCTCCCTCCAACTGGGCCCATTATTTTTTTAAATATACTTTATTTATGTATTTATTTATTTATTTTGAGCACTTTCAGGTTCAC
>NW_012101821.1:3181077-3183715 GCF_000951045.1 Mandrillus leucophaeus | reverse complement strand
TCCTTTGCTAATGTATGAAATAAACTTACCCATTTAGTATAGACTTTTAAAGATATAAACACTCCGTATTAAATATCTTGTTTGTAAACAAATGTTTCTCAAAATTTTAACTATTTTGCTTCTATAAAGAAGCTCTCCTATACATAATGCAAATTAGTTTTCTGGACTAGAATTTTTAAAAATATGCTTTCACATATTTTTCACCACTGTATTGTAAACAAGAGGTAACTTGCAAAGTGGTTAATTACAATCTTGCTCCAAATACAAGGATTATTTCAAAATAATATAATATATTCGTGTCTAGGTCCATATGGCTTTTCATAAAAAAGAAGTGCCACGGCAAAATATGCTCCTTTTGCCTTCAGAACATGAGACCTCAAAGGGAGATACTGTTTGCATATAAATGCGTGACAATTCTCATCAATGAAAAATGTATGAATTTAGCAAAAATTAAAATGCATCTTGAAAAGTGTCTTCTATGGCTGTCTGTAAAGTCAGAGTGAATTTGACTACATTTTAAAGGCTACAGGCAGAAAAATAGTTGACAGTGTTAGCATTTGGTCTTCTTGTTCTCAAATCTCTATGATGTTTATTTGATAAATGGGGAAATAAAAGGAGCAATTTCTGAAAATATTGTATTATATTACTTTATTTATGATCTAAGGTTGAACATATTTTAATCATTAAATTGATATCAATAGGTAAGTTTGTGAGGATGCAATTATTTCTATTAAAAGTGCTATACTGATATATAATAAGACAGAAAGATAAAAATGAAGGAGGGATAATATATCAAAAAGTACAGGTAGATAAGATCACAAAGGCTGGCCCTGAGTAATGAAATAGATGGTGTGTGCTTTCTCCTACTCACTTCAATTAAGTAGTCAGTGTTTAGTTGTACCTTGAATTTTGAGTCAATGGAATCTATTAGTTCAGAGATAGGTTGTATTTATTTACTCAAAAGGTTAGAGTTCAGATGTTTAAGAAGGTAAAAATTCACAAATATGAAAATTTAATACAATATTCAGCAACTGTTCACATGATAGTTAATGTTTAAGTTTTTAACTTAAATTTAAGTTAATTTGCTTAGTTAACATAATTTTTGTTTGTTCGTTTGTTTATAATCATACTTTGTTCAAGTATTGACACCAGATACTGCTATCATGGAATATCCATTATCCTTTCATCTAATTATTTTATCCATTGATAAATTTGTTTGAGTCAATTCTTTCCAGAGTTGCACAACTGTCAGTTCTTTTTTATTTCCATGATTTCTTTTGGATCATTAATGAGAATTATCTATAAAAAAGAAATGTTTCTCATAAGACTGAAATATAATTGACAATAGAAAGACAGAATAGTATTAGACAAAGATTACTTTTGAGACATGATCTTGCTCTACTAGTGGGGCAATAATAGCTTACCGTAGCCTCAAACTCCTGCTACCACGTTATACTAATTTAAAAAAAAAAATAAAAGAAAATTGTAGAGTCTCCATATGTGGTCCAGGACTGGACACAAACCCCTGAGCATAAGCAATCCTGTTGCCTTGGCTGGCTTCCCAAAGTTCTGGGATTACAGGTCTGAACCCCTCTGACCTTCCTACTTTTTCCTTTTAACTGGCCAATTTATAGAATAAAGAATTCTGGTTCTAGTAAAATAGCTTAAAATGACCTGTTGTTGTGGCTTCCTCTTTTCCTATTGTTATCATGGTAGGATCATAGATTTTTATTTATACAATTTATTTGTATTCATTACATTCACCATTACTTGGTGCTTAACTGGCTCATCTTTAGGACTAAACACCACTTTCTTCTTTAGCACGATTCCATGAATCTTTGATACCCTCATTGCTTTCGGGTACAGCAGAGTCCCAAGCTTCTCTTGCATATTTTTCTCCCTCAGACCTAGAATATTTTTTAGACATGACAATTCAAGCATTAGATGTGTCCTGTCCATTGATACTGGGTTGCAATTTCATCCAAATTCAATGGACAAAGCCAAAAATTTGTGTGTGTGTGTGTGTGTATATATATATGGTGTGTGTGTATATATATATGGCATCCTTTCCAATTTATATCTAATGATATAATTTAAATATCTGATTATACAATTACATAAATTATGTCATCCTGCATATTTTGTTTGATGAAAGATTAAATATTCTTATAATTCTATGAAACACATGTTTACCTTTAAAATAATGTCATTATACCTTCACTACTAAATTTTATTGAAAGTATTTATCCTCATACTACATTTTTCTAAAAATATGCAATCAAAATTCAGTGTCTAAGATTACTTGTTTATCTCCAGTTGTTTTCAAATTTTGGGGATTAAATTTTCCCTTTTAATTTTTATTTTACATTTTAAATGTCTGTACATTTTCAAGGCAAAATTATATGATGAGATATATTTTAAAATCTGTATAAGTACATAGAAATCTTTTCACTCCTTTTTTCTAGTTGTATAATATGTCATTAAGTGGCTATGTCATAGTTTCTTCACAGTGCTCTACAAGTAGACTTTACATTTCCTTGAAAACTTTTGCTATGACAAATAAGCTTTCATGAAAAAACAGGCATACACATTTTATATTTTCCTAGTGCAAAAGTGGAATTGATTTGAAACGTAGAAT
>NW_012101821.1:3177943-3180037 GCF_000951045.1 Mandrillus leucophaeus | reverse complement strand
GAAAAACTGAACAGAAAGTATAGAAAGGATAACCATTTGTGTAAGATTTTTAATCTAGGAATGGTGACTTTCACCATTGTGGATAATTTTTAATCTTCTTTTTGTTTTGTTTCTTTTTTGCATATTCCATTATACTCTCTCTGGAATCCAGATTAAAAGTATGTTATATTGTTTTATCTTTAACTTCTCTTGATCTTTCTTTCAAAATCTTTGTTTCTTTAGTTCTCTGAGATACATTCTAGGTAATTTCTATGGATTTAACTTTATGTCAATCAATTATTTCTTTATCTGAATATAATTAGTGGTAAATGTCATCTAATATTCATTAGATTTTAAATGTTTAAAATATTTAGGCTTATGTATCTAATTTCTAGAAGTTCTATTTTGTACTTTTAAAAACTAGTTGGTCAATTTTGAGAATCTCTTGCTCTTTAATCATGCATTTTATATGCCTTTAATTTCAAACAAATAAAATTTAGATATTATATTTACTGTAAATCAAAAATTTAAAATGACTACAATTTGTAGGAGGCCTTTTTGTAACTGCTATATTTGTTCAACGTAGATGTGTTCTCCTATGTTTTTAATGTGAAATTTATCTCTGGGAATTATTTGAGGCCTATAATTAGAGCACAATTGTTTTGGGCTAGTTTTTGCTAGGTGTCTGAGGATTTGCTTTGAGTGTTCTTAGGCATATTTTAAGAGCCCCAGTAAACACCTGTTTGTTTTTTTTGTATTTGTTTTTGTCTCCTACTGCCAACATGAATAAGCACGTGCATTGTCCAATAACTGCTAAATCCAACATAGTAGAATGGATGGATGGCTCCAAGTTTATGCTGGCTTCAGCAGTTATTTATCTATTTGAATGTGTATTGCTACTAATTTCTGATTTCTAATGGCTTTTCTCATTTTTTTCCACCTCTCAACTATTTGTGGCTTTTGTTCTGAACCAGTAATGTATTTCCAGCATCCCACTATGGAAATATAGCTAGGTCAGTATTAGGGGATACAGGTAGATTGGTATTTTAAAGGCTTTTAAGAATGAACTCAAATTAGGAAAGCGGATCATGGGTAAAAACACAAATGTTCTCTAATTCTAGCAGCTATCTTTTATACATATACACACCTTTTGCCACTGTCTGTGTGTGGTTTTTTTTTTGTCTGTATCAGCATGAATACTAAATATTATTTATTAACAAATATTCATTTTTTGAAGCTGACATTGTGTTTTGTCTCCTTGGTTTTCCTTAAGTATGTTTTCTTCTTTGATAGCTCCATAAATATTTCTGATGACACTGAATTAATATAAACTCTTTTGCATAAATATGATGCATTATATACAATGCCTCCAGAATATTAAGTGTTTCATGTTAATTTCATTAACTTTTATTTTATTTCCTGTGTGTATGTGTGTACGTGTGTATTTAGATAAATACAAAGTTGTGGGACACAACAAATTAATTTATGTGAGGAAATTCAATTAGAATTACAGAGCATTTTATTTCAATTTGCATACCATAAATAGTAATGAGTATATAGGCATGTATGTGAATTTTTATATCAATATATCATGGCAATTGTTTCAAGTCTATTTCCTTTGCTAATGTATGAAATAAACTTACCCATTTAGTATAGACTTTTAAAGATATAAACACTCCGTATTAAATATCTTGTTTGTAAACAAATGTTTCTCAAAATTTTAACAATTTTGCTTCTATAAAGAAGCTCTCCTATACATAATGCAAATTAGTTTCCTGGACTAGAATTTTTAAAAATATGCTTTCACATATTTTTCACCACTGTATTGTAAACAAGAGGTAACTTGCAAAGTGGTTAATTATAATCTTGCTCCAAATAAAAGGATTATTTCAAAATAATATAATATATTCGTGTCTAGGTCCATATGGCTTTCCATAAAAAAGAAGTGCCAAGGCAAAATATGCTCCTTTTGCCTTCAGAACATGAGACCTCAAAGGGAGATACTGTTTGCATATAAATGCGTGACAATTCTCATCAATGAAAAATGTATGAATTTAGCAAAAATTAAAATGCATCTTGAAAAGTGTCTTCTATGGCTGTCTGTAAAGTCAGAGT
>NW_012101821.1:3171863-3175528 GCF_000951045.1 Mandrillus leucophaeus | reverse complement strand
ATCCATTCGTTGGTCTTTATCCCCTTTTAGGAACTGTTTGCACATTGGCAATATTAGTCTTTGTCTGTGATACAAGTTGAAAGTATCTTCCCTTCCGACTAATTTTTTTTTTTTCTTTTTATTTTGTTTTCTTTTTTTTTTTTTTTTTTTTTTTTTTTTGTGCAAAGTGAGTTTTGTGGCGGTCCAATAATCAGTTCTTTATTTCATAGCTTTAGGGCTTTTTCATCCAAAGAAATGTTTTTCTCGCTCCTGGGTTATAAAAACATTCACTTATAGTTTTCATTTATTTTAAGCACGATTAAGTGATTTTATTATTTTTATATTTAAAGACTACTGGAGCTTATCCTAGTATAGTATCTGAATTTATAGTCAAAAGTATATTTTCCAAATGATAGTCGGTTATTACAATGCAATTAACTACAAAGTTCATACTGTTTCTTAAATTTTTACACATATTACATCAATATCTTCATTTTTAAAACAGTTTCATAAATGTGCCTATCTATGCATATGTTGGTAAACACGCTCTTAAGTATAAAGCTTTATAAACTATTTTTAGCTTCTTATAGGGCAAAACTCCTTTCTCTCATTACTTTTCCTTTTTGGAAGTGTCCTGGCTATTTTTAGCTAATTATTTTGTGATTAACTTTCTTGTCTCAAAAAAAAAAAAAAAAAAAAAAAGATAAAGGTATTTTTACTGGGGTCATACTAGATTATAATTAACTTAGAGGTTACCACTATTTTTATATTGCTATATAGGACACATCCTTTTTTATCCAACCTCTGCAATGAGGTTATATCTTACATTTATGATGCATTTATTTTCATTTGTTACATTGTGCATTCCATCTGATAGCCTGGGTTGATTTTATTTTTTATTTTACATCCATAAAGTTCAGAGTTACATAGGTTTTGGCAAATGCATATAACCATGAATCAACCATCCTGGTTCTATTCTTAACAGTTATATCACCTTAAAAATTCCCCTAGGTATCCTCTTTGTAATCAACCACTCTCTCTTCACAGAAATTCTGGGAACTACCAGTATGCTTTCTGTCCCTACAGTTTTGCCTTTTACAGAGTGTCATATGAATGGAATCATACAAAATACAGCTATTTGGGTTTGACTTCATTTAATTGGCAAAATTTATTTTAACAACCATTCATATTGTTGCATGAATCAGTAGCTAATCCCTTTTTATTGCTCAATGCTATTTCATTGTATGACTGTACCACAATTGATCTATTCACCTGTTAAAAGTTATCTTGGGATTGGACACAGTGGCTCATGCTTGTAATCTCAATGCTTTGGGAGGTTGGGGAAGGAGGATTGCTTGAGGCCAGGAATTTGAGACTAGGAGTTTGAGACCAGCCAGGGCAATATAATGAGATTCCATCTCTAAATAATAATAATAGTAGTAATAATAACAATAATCTGGACATGGTGGCACACACCTGTCGTCCCTCCTACTTGGGAGGTTGAGGCAGGAGGATCTCTTGAGCACAGGAGTTCAAGGCTGCCATGAACGAATGATCACACCATTGCTTTTCAGATAATTTTTTTTTCTTTTTTTTTTTTTGAGATGGAGTCTCACTCTGTCATCCAGGCTGGAGTACAGTGGCGCGACCTCGGCTCACTGCAACCTCCTCCTCTCAGGTTCAAGTGATTCTCCTGCCTCAGCCTCCCAAGTAGCTGGGCTACAGGCTAGTACCGCAGCCGGCTAATTTTTTGTATTGTTAATAGAGACGGAGTTTCACAGTGTTAACCAGGAAGGTCTCAATCTCCTGACCTCATGATCCACCTGCCTCGGCCTCCCAAAGTGCTGGGATTACAGGTGTGAGCCACTGCGACCAGCCCTGGCTTTTAGATAATTTTAATGAGCTGCTATAGACCAAGTTGAGAGAGAGTGAATTTCTTTTATGTCTCAGACACAAGTCTTTTCTAGCCAACCTTTCCTCCAAGGACTCTACAAGGCTCTCAAAGAGGATAGAGGACAAACTCCAGAGAAAGCATTCCCCATGGTATTGGCTAGGAGAAAGAATCAGTAAACATTATCAAAGTCTACACAGACATGCCCTTCACTCACCCACCTTGTCTTCACCATAAACCGGTAAACTTGACCTGCTTCAGCAGATGGCACTTTTAAAATCCCATTGATGGTGGAGAACGGGAAAAGAGGCCTCCACTAAAATTCTGCCCAGATGCAATAGCCCCTCATTCCACTTCTTCTTTTAAGAAATTAATATGCCATGGTAGAGATATCAGAATCATAGCCTAAAGACCCTGATGTAAACCTGCTGCAGCAAAGGATTCCAACAAGGTCTAATGAAACAGATGCTCTATACCCGAAGGTGGGGTAAAAACAAATGTGAAAGTTTCACATTACCTACTCCTCCACCCACCACCACCAAAGTAACAAGTCTTTAGAAAAAAAGTACTAATAGGAATGCAACTGGAAGCAGACCCTCTCTAGGAGCAGCACTAGGGAAAACACAAAGCCAAGTCTGAAGTTGAAAACAAGGTATCACAAGATGAGAGGACTTTGAAATCTTCATTGCCCACAGCAAACACAAACTTCAGCTCTGATAAATACAGCTAAAATAACCGTGAAAATCAGTTCAACTTGCTACTTGATTAACAAATATTTTCATATTTAAGTTTTAGCAGGCCAGGCGCGGTGGCTCACGCCTATAATCCCAGCACTTTGGGAGGCCGAGGTGGGCGGATCACCTGAGGTCAGGAGTTCGAGACCAGGCTCAACATGGAGAAACCTGGTCTCTACTAAAAATACAAAATTAGCAACACATGGAGGTGCATGCCTGTAATCCCAGCTACTCGGGAGGCTGAGACAGGATAATTGCTTGAACCTGGGAGGTGGAGGTTGCAGTGAGCTGAGATCGCGCTGGGCAACAAGAGCGAAACTCCGTCTTAAAAAAAAAAAAAAGGTTTAGCAGATGGAAAGGCCTACTCGCCCCAAAGCATGAGAGATACATTATTTGGCTATCTATTGTAATACTGGACAATAGATCCAGCTTTAAACAAATAATTATGAAACACACAAAGAAAAAATAGTCTGCAGATTAAAAGCTATCAATAGAACCAGACTCAGGGATGCCACAATTGTTGAAACTATGAGGCAGGAGATTTAAAATAATCATCATAAATATGTTGACAACTCTTGTGTAAAGGAGGGACAACATGCAAGATAGGTATTTCATCAACCAGGCACAGAAAAGCAAACACTACTTGTTCCCACTTATATAGAGAATCTAAAACAATCGAACTCAAGAAGAGTGGTGGTTACCAGAGACTGGAGAGTTGATGGAATAAAAAGATCATGGTAAAGAGCACAAAGTCTTAGTTAGACAGGAGAAGTAAGGTTTTCTTTTGGGGGGGCGGCTATTGCACAATGTGGGGAATGTAGTTAATAGTAGTATAGTCTACGTTTCAAAATCACTGAGAGAAAATTTCCAATATTCTCACAACAGAAAATGGTAAAAATTTGAGGTGATTGATATGCTAATTAGCTAGATTGCATTATTCCACATTGTATTTATGTCATAGCATCACTTTGTACCCCATAAATATATACTATTATAATTTGTCAATTTATAAAAAATTAATAAAAATAAAATACAATTGAAGCAATAAAAAGATATTTCAG
>NW_012101821.1:3167537-3169908 GCF_000951045.1 Mandrillus leucophaeus | reverse complement strand
GCTTGATGAGGATGGCATTGAATCTATAAATTACCTTGGGCAGTATGGCCATTTTCATGATATTGATTCTTTGTATCCATGAGCATGGAATGTTCTTCCATTTGTTTATGTCCTCTTTTATTTCATTGAGCAAAAAAATCATTTTAATGGCAGATATAAATCAAAGAAATAGCAGTCCAGTGATATATATTTTGCTAGCATTTTTATTAACTGACATAATTAAACTTTGAAGAAGATTCACATTTTAAAGTGTTGTTAACACTATTAATGACACCTTTTTTGTTTGAGACCATCTTGCTCTGTCACCCAGGCTGGAGTGTAGTGGCAAGATCCTGATTCACTGTAGCCTTAACCTCCCAGGCTCAAGTGATCCTCCTGCTTCAGTCTCCTCAGTAGCTGGGACTACAGGTATGTGCAACCACACCCCACTGAATTTTTATTTTTATTTTTTGCAGAGACAGTGTTTCACTATGTTGCCCAAGCTGGTCTCAAAATCCTTAGCTCAAGCAATTCTTCTGCCTCAGCCTCCCAAAGTACTGAGATTGCAGGTATGAGCCAGCACACCTGGCTTAATGACCACTTCTTTATTGTATAAGGCTTCAAAATTGTCTCAATATCTCAATAGGAAGAAGGGTTTAAATTATATTATTTAAAGAGTCTTGTGTCTCTCAAAATTACTATTTTCAGATTTTAATGAACATGTCAGAGAAAATAAAGAAAGAAAAAGTAATATAATATTACTTTTTATTTTTATTTTTTTAAAGAAAAAAGGGCAAGGAGCTAAATGTTAGTTTTTACATTTCTGGGAATTTGAGGTCTCTGCAATAATTTGTCTACTTGAAGCACTGCTTTTTGAAGATGCACGCTATATGTGAGCGTGTCAGTCTAATGGAGCCTGTCCTCTAGTAATGAAGATGTACTGTATGGCTGTGTGTGCAAATCACCCAAGAGGTCTCCCTGTGACTCATTCACCTGCAAGTCGGCCCCTCATGACAGATTCTCTTCCAATCCCTGGCTGACACTGCCTTCCAGAGACACGCCCCGCGTTACCTTCCCTTTCAATGTGGTATGTGAAGGACTTTGATTTAATCCTCTTAACCTTTACAGAACAGGGAGCCTTCACTAGTGAAATGTCTTCCACACATTACTAGACATATACAAACGCTGACCTTCTCTCTCTTCTTCCATATAATGCCTGGTTAACCTGACCTCTGGTAACAGCTCATTGTCTGAAGCTGGCAACAATACTTGTGCACTTCTTTCAAAAACCTTACACTTTGAAATGCAATGTATCCTAATTACATTTGTAAGGGTGTTTGTTATGAAAAAGATCTGTAATTGTCAACAGGCTTTTTTCTTGATTTTTCTCTAGAAATATAGTCTGTATTTGTTGATACTGGGAGATGTGCCACAGTCATAAATAACAGTTTTAGATAACAGGAGTTGGTATGTTTTTCACACAGACAAAACTATTATACACTATAAAAATCTGCACAAGACTCATAAATTAGTAATTAATTTTTTAAGTAATTTACCATTCCTCACATTGTGTAAGTCTCATCCCTCTAAAAATATAAAATATAACTGCCAAAGTAATGTAACATTGTACATCCCTTCATAGAAGCCATGACACTTGTTAGCCATGCAGCATTTTCCAAGAGACCTGCATCCTACTTTTATAACTAATCTAATAAAACATTTTTGTTGCACATGGCACCTCTACATGGAGATATTTATATTTTAGATTTTTCTCATCAATGACATAGGAATTTATTAAGATGTTTTCATACAAAAACTTTGAAAACATGTGCCTTTCACAATCGTAAGATTATCCGTTTTTTTTTTTTTTTTTTCCCAGACAGTCTCATTTTGTCACCCAGTCTGAAGTACAGTGGCATAATTTTTGCTTACTGCAACCTCCACCTCCCGGCTTCCAGTAATTCTCCTGCCTCAGCCTCCTGTGTAGCTGGGATTATAGGCATGCACCACCACACCCAGCTAATTTTTGTATTTTTAGTAGAGATGTGGTTTCGCCATGTTGCCCAGGCTGGTCTTGAACTCCTGACCTCAAGTGATCTACCTGCTTCAACCTCCCAAAGTGCTGGGATTACAGGCATGCACCACCACACCCAGCCAAGATTATTCTTATCTTAGTTTCTTTTCTTTTGAATGCCTATTTTCACGCTACTAATAAAGACATACCTGAGACTGAGTAATTTATAAAGGAAAGAGGTTTAATTGACTTACAGTTCCACATGGCTGGGGAGGACTCACAATCATGACTGAAAGAAAATGAGGAGCAAAGTCAGGTCTTACACAGTACCAGGAAAGAGGACATGTGCAGGGGAACTCCCCTTTATAAAACCATCAG
>NW_012101821.1:3160322-3167487 GCF_000951045.1 Mandrillus leucophaeus | reverse complement strand
GCATGCACCACCACACCCAGCTAATTTTTGTATTTTTAGTAGAGATGTGGTTTCGCCATGTTGCCCAGGCTGGTCTTGAACTCCTGACCTCAAGTGATCTACCTGCTTCAACCTCCCAAAGTGCTGGGATTACAGGCATGCACCACCACACCCAGCCAAGATTATTCTTATCTTAGTTTCTTTTCTTTTGAATGCCTATTTTCACGCTACTAATAAAGACATACCTGAGACTGAGTAATTTATAAAGGAAAGAGGTTTAATTGACTTACAGTTCCACATGGCTGGGGAGGCCTCACAATCATGACTGAAAGAAAATGAGGAGCAAAGTCAGGTCTTACACAGTACCAGGAAAGAGGACATGTGCAGGGGAACTCCCCTTTATAAAACCATCAGCTCTTGTGAGACTTATTCACCATTATGAAAACAGCACAAGAAAGACCTGCCCCCATGATTCCATTACCTCCACTGGGTCCCTCCCATGACACGTGGGAATTATAGGAGTTACAATTCAAGATGAGATTTTGGTGGGGACACAGCCAAACCATATCAGTTACAGTCAGTGATACCAAGTGATCTTAATGTAAATCGTAAGATGCCCATTTTCTTTGATCTGGTCCTTGTTCTTCAGTAATTATTAAGTCCCTACATGAAAATCATATTACTGACATCTTACTAGTCAGAATAGATTAACTTATCATTGCAATGATTTTTTCAGTCATTATTTTTTAATATATGAAATTATTGTGAAGTGTTATGAAATTTCCTTGGGTGCATGTAAACAACATTAAAAGTGCTCAGAACAGTTCATGACACTAAGTGCTATTTAAATGTTAGTTATCAATACATTCCTTTCTAAATATATAGAGAATAAACCCTATTATATGTCAAATGATAAAAATAAGTGTTTGGAAAGAATATGTAATTTTAATCATTATTTTAAAGTAAGTTAAAATCATGTTGTGCTAGAAATGCCACAATATTTAATTCATAATCTTAAAATTCATTTTTCAAAAGTATGCTGTATGTGTGTGTTTCTAATGTGTTCCCTTTTTATACTTTTTATTTCAAATATCTTAAATGAATTCACTTGATCGCCATTATTACTATCCCATTTTGTAGGTCAGAAACCGAACTACTGTGAGTGAAAAATGTGCCCATAGTGATAAAGCTGTAAGTAGCAGAACAGTATGTGAGTCCAAGCAATAAATACAGAGTCCCTATTCTTAACCAAACTGCCATCCTGCTCTTTCAAAGATTTATACATTCTCTCATTTCATTCATTTACTGACTTGGCCATTCATTTATTCATTTACTCTATGTATAGCTAGACACTACGTACAGCTATATTCTTGGTGTTAGGAATCAGTAGCCAAAACAAGTGAAAAATACTGTCAAGAAGCAGTTTTTTCATTTTTAAAATATGAATGGAGATCAAAAGTTATGTACTTACAAATGAATACATAAATTACTTTGTACACTTACTTTCATATTTGTCTGAATGCCAAAAGTTATTTCCTCCCAAATAAATTACTATCTATAATTGCTCATAATGCTTCTATACCCCATGTACCAATCAGTGGACCTTTAGTGGTAACATGTTTATGCATAGAAAATTTACAGAAAACTTTAAAATTTCAAATCTTGAAAAGGAAACAAAGTTTTTTTAAATGAAGTAATATATGAGTAACTAGCCTATTTCTAAGTCATAGGGGAAATTATTTGCAAGAAGCTTATGAAGCAAACCCCATAACCCTATCTTGTACCAAACTACTGTATATTATTTTATTTGTAACATAAGTATCTTGCACTAAATTTAAATACTGCTTTCCCTTTCCCTGCTGCTATGTGAAGACAAAAATAATTTCTTGTATTTGAATTTTAAATTAAAGTTTATATTCGATCATTTATTTTGCAGTCTAAATAAATTTTACCTTACCTTAAAGACATTTTACACAAAGTTATTAGTTGAACCTTTTTGAAATATAATTTCAATATTCCAAGACATTTTCATGAAAGTCAATTGTAGTTTATTTTTATAAGTAGCTGAACAAAATGACCTGATGTGTTGAAGCATCTGTTTTATTATTTTCTACTGTCAGAGAGACAATATTGAAAGTGTTAAGGTCTTAGTTGCAGCCCAATTATTTGCCAAAATGATTAAAAACAACCCTTGTTTACATACATGAATCAGTGGGCCTTTAATGGTACCTTGTTTATGCATATAAAATTTACAAAAAACTAAAAAAAAATGGCAAACCTTGCAAAGAAAACAAAGGTTCTTTAAAGATATATAAAGATATAGTTTGCTTTAGGAACAAGCAACAGTTATATGGCATTTATTTATTTCTGTGCATTATAACCAGATGTTTCATTAAAAAAAAGTAAGGCTAACAGGAATAAAGTTATCTTTTAAAAAAGAATAAGAGGTCAGGCATAGTGGCTCACGTCTGTAATCCCAAGGATTTCCTAGGGAAGCCCAGGCAGACCTATCACTTGAGGTCAGGAGTTCAAGACCAGCCAAGACAACGTGGTGAAACTCCGCCTCTCTTAAAATACAAAAATTAGTGGGGCATTGTGGCACATGCCTATGGTCCCAGTTTCTTGGAAGGCTGAGGCAGGAGAACCGCTTGAACCTGGGAGGTGAACATTGCAATGAGCTGAGATTATGCCTCTGTACTCCAGCCTGAGTGACAGAGTGAGATCTTGTCTCAAAAAAAAAAAAAAAAGGAAAAGGAAAAGAAAAAAGGAATCTAGTGGGTGATATTTTTGTTAACCTACTAGAAATGAGAAAACTTGAGGAGATCCTCACCGCTTCCCAGCATGTATGCCTATGAAGCATTAGAAATGCTTTAAAAGGCAATCAGGGGCTTAAAGGATGGGCCTCTCTGATCATTCTGAGAAAGAGCTCTGTGTCTGCAGCTATAAGTACATGAATTGCTTAAATTCAAATGAATGGATGAAGTCTTAACTGAAAGTCACTGTTAATAGTTGTATTGTTAAGGCTGTGAACTGATGGATGATAGTTTAAAATAGCTTTGGGATTCTAGACACACTGGCATTAGCAATAAGGAAAACACAAGTTTGTCTAGTCTTGTAAACACCACTGATTTTTTTCAAAATTAAAAAAAAAAAATACAAACTGCTAATTTCCTGCTACTGTTCTTCAACAGAAAAAAAAAAAAATCATAGCATCTACCAGTGATGACAATGACATCCATTTTACTATTAATCATAGATTAGAAATAATGAAAAACATAAAGCTATGACAATCTTACTAGTGTAAAAGTTTTACTACACATTTTTCAATATCCTCTACTTTTGAGTGAATAGTGAGGACTAGTTAGTTAATTTCCAATGTATATGCTACAATAAATAGTTATTTGTTTGTTAACATTAATTAACACATACATGGTCACAGTGGAAAATACGTTAAAATACAAGAAGAGTTAGATAGACACAGTGGTTAGCAAAAATGAAGGAGGGCATTTTAAAAAGAGAAGTAAATATTTTTTTAGAAATATGTTGTTTTTGGTCTTTTTTTAAATTATATATATCATCTTGATATATATATATACACACACGTATACATATATACACACACATACATATATCAGCTATATATATATCAGCTTGTTACTGATTAGTTGGAGTGCCATCATGAAGGTGTGGGAGAAAATGGTCCTCCTGAGCACTGTGTCACTTCTGGGTGAGGCCACAGGAGGCATCTGTCAGTGGGTCTAGATGGAGCCATTGGAGTTAGACATACAAAAATAATGCAAGAAGATATCTCAAAAGCCTAATCTGCAATAGTGATGCTATCAGCAGGACCTCCTGAATAATGGCTATCAACTGTTTATGTCTAAATGATTGCAAAATTCAGGCTTCTCTCCTTCCCCATGGTCTCTCATTAGCTTTGCAAAGGGGGTTGAATTTGATGGAAGGCCTATTATTTAAACTATAAACTAAATGTCTCCCAAAGCTCACTTGGCAGCTTGAAGGTTAAAAGCAAGAGGAAGGTGGACTAGATCAGATCTCCCTCACTTCCATAATTTTTTCACTGATAAATTTTTTGCAAAGGCAGCTTCGATTATACATATTTGCATTAACGCTTTCATGTTTTCAAATCTGAAATAAAATTCCTGTATGCCTCACTCTACTGTATGTTAGCAATGTACTTAAAATCTTCCTCTGTAAAGAAAAACACAAAAACACTAAAAAAGAGTACATTTTCCATTTTTTTGTGATCTAAATTCAGTTTCTATTAAAAGGTAAATATCTCATTGGGTTAATATTAAAAATAAAATTGTTAGAAAAAAATTCAAAGAAGTACACTCAGAAATAACAAAGATGACATTATAACGGATCTCATAGATCCCATAGAAATACAAAAGATCCTCAGAGAATACAGAAAACAATTCTGTTCACCCAAATTAGAAAATATAGATGAAATTGATAAATTCCTGGAAACACATACTATTCAAAGATTGAATCAGAAAGAGATTAAAACCCTGAATAAGCCAATATTAAGCTCTGAAATTGAATCAGTAAATGAAAAAAACCTACCAACCAGACAAAAGTCCTAGACCAGATGGATTCACATCCAAATTCTACCAGACGTAGAAGAAAAAATTAGTACCAATCCTACTGACAGGGTTCCAATAATTGAGGAAGAGGGCTCCTCTGTAACTCATTCTGTGAAGTTAGCATCAGCTTAATATGGAAATTTGGCAGAGACACAATGAGAAAAGAAAATTTCAGGCCAATATCTCTGATAAATGTAGATGGAAAAATCAGCGAAATGCTAGCAAACCAAATCAAGCAGCACATCAAAAAGTTAATACACCACAATCAAGTAGGCTTTATTCTTGGACTGCAAGTCTGGTTCAACATGCATAATTCAATAAATGTGATCACCACACAAACAGAAGTAAAAACAAAAACCACTTAATCATCTCAGTAGACACGAAAAAAGCTTTTGATAAAATCCAACATAACTTAACGATAAAAACCCTCAAGAGACTAGGCATTGAAGGAACATACCTCAAAATAATAAGGGCCGTCTATCACAAACCCCCAGCCAACATTATACTGAATAGGCAAAAGCTGAAAGTGTTCCCCTTAAGAACCAGAATAAAACAAGGATGCCCACTCTCTCCACTCCTATTTAACATAGTACTGAAGTTCCCAGCCAGATCAATCAGCAAAGAGGAAGAAATAAAAGGCACCCAAATAGAGAAAGAAGAGATCCAACTATCTCTTTTCACTGATAATATGATTCTCTCTACCTAGAGAACCCTGAAGATTCTGCCAAGAGATTCCTAGAAATGAGAAACAATTCTACTAAGGTTTCAAGATGTAAAAATCAATGAACAAAAGTCTGTAACACTTCTATACACCAAAAAGATCCAAGATAGGAGTTAAATCAAGAACTCAATCCCATTTACAATAGCCATAAAGAAAGTAAAATACCTACGAATATAGCCAGCTAAGGAGATGAAAGATGTCTACAAGGAGAACTACAAAACACTGCTGAAAGAAATCAGAGATGATACAAATAAATGGAAAAACATTTCATGCTCATGGATTGGAAAAATAAATATCATTAAAATTACCATACTGTGCCAAACAATGTATACTTTCAATGCTATTCTTATCAAACTACAAATGTCATTTCTCACAAAATTAAAAAAATAAACACTATTCCAACATTCATGTAGAACCAAAGAAGAGCCTTAATACCCAAAGCAATTGTAAGCACAAAGAGAAAAGCCAAAGCCATTACATTACCTGACTTCAAACAATACTATAAGGTTACAGCAACCAAAACATCATGGTACTGGTGCAAAGCAGACACACAGACCAAAGGAACAGAATAGAAAATTCATGAATAAAATTGCATAGCTACAATCATTTGCAATTTGACAAGGCTAACAAAAATAAGCAACGGGAAAGGTATTTCCCATTCAATAAATGGTGCTGGGATAACTGACTTGCCATCTGCAGAAGAATAAAACTGGACCCTTACTTTTCATCATATACAAAAATTAACTCCAGATGGATTAAAGAGTTGAATGTAAGACCCCAAATCATAAAAATCTTTGAAGAAAGCCAAGGAAATATCTTTATCAACTTGGACCTTTGCAAATGATTTATGGCTAAGTACCCAGTTGCAAAGGAATAAAAATCAATTAGAAGGAAATAAAATCAATTAGAAGGAAATAAAATCAATTGCAAGGAAATAAAAATTAACAAGTGAGACCTAATCAAACTAAAGAGCTTCACAGCAAAAGAAACTATCAACTGAGTAAACAAACAGTCCACAGAAAGGAAGAAAAAATTTGCAAACCATGCATCCAACAAAGGTCTAATATCCAAAATCTACGAGAAACTTAATGAAATCAACAAGCAAAAACAAATAACCCCATTAGAAAATAAGCAAAGAATATGAACAGATGGTTCTCAAAAGAAGACACGCAAGTGACCCACAAACATAAAAAAATGCTTATTATCCATAGTCATTGGAAAAATGACAATCAAAACCACTATGAGATACCATCTCACACCAGTCAGAATAGCTATTATTAAAAAGCCAAAAACAAAAACAAACAAACAAAAAAACCCAGGAATGCTTATATGTTGTCAGTGGGAATGTAAATTGGTTCAACTACTGTGGAAAGAAGTTTAGACGTTTATCAAAAAACTTAAAACAGAACTCCCATTCAACACAGCGATCCCATTACTGAGTATATAGCCACCAAATAGATCATTATACCAAAAGGGCATGCACTTATATATTCATCACCATGGTATTCACAATAGCAAAGATGTAGAATCACATTAAGTCCCTATCAATGGTGGATTAGATAAAGAAAATGTAGTAAATGTACACCACAGAATACTACATAGAAATTAAAAAAGAATAAAATCTTTGTCCTTTGCAGCAACATGGATGAAACTGGAGGCCTTAATCCTAAACAAATTAATGCAGGAACAGAAAACAAAATACGGCATATTTTCATTTAAAAGTGGAAGCTAAACAATAGATACTGCAGACTGCTAGATGGAAAAAGGAAGGAGGGAGGCATGGGTTGAAAATCTACATAAGGTACTACACTCACTACCTAGATACAGTATTTCCATATAACAAACCTGAATATGTACCCTT
>NW_012101821.1:3153346-3155910 GCF_000951045.1 Mandrillus leucophaeus | reverse complement strand
CTCTGCTTCAAAGATGGCAAATATTTTGGTAAGTTTAACAGCTGAAAAATTATTTGACTCAGAAGATGTTATTTTATTTATTTCCAATGCTTTAATCTCTCCATAACTTCTCTCTGAATCTCACAATTGTATTTTTTAATCCAAAAATATAGTCAAACTCCTGAAAAATATTACGGACTCAATAGTTGGTAAATTCCCAATTATTCCAGGGATAAAGTAATATATGTGCCTATTTTTAGTTGCCTTGGCTTGCCTTTATTGAGAAGGTCTGAGGATAAACTTTGACTCATGACTGTGTGTAAATTAGACTCATCATTATAGGAGTGCTCCAAGAGAAATGCACCCAGCCAGCATGACTCCTCTAGATGTTGTTTTTATCAGTCTGGAGAGAAGTAATAAAGCTCAGAACAAAGGCATAGGCAATGTGTGGGCAAAAATATATGGTTGCTTGAACATTTCAGACAGCAGAATGCTCAAATTAGGAAATTACTAGTTATGTCAAGAAAGAAAGAAAACATTTAGAATGATTTGTAGATTTTAGGCTTGGAATACTGGTTGAATGATAATGGCTATATTTGGGGTATAATAGAAAAATATTTAGGTAGGGAGAGAATTACACATTAGTAGACAGATTTACTAGTGTCTAAGTGATATTATTTTATGATATGCATTAATATGGTTACATATGTAACTATATATACACTGTGGGCAGCCAGAATTGCATTGTGATTAAGAGTACTGACTCTGGGACAAATCTACCTGGGTTTGCATCTCAGTGATACATATGACTAATTTGCAGAGAACTTTGGATAAATTCCTTGCCCTCCTGTTTCATTTTCCTAAAAAATAAAAGGATACAAGGATGTTATATACACCACTATATTCTGGAGAGAGTTCAATGAATAATATTTATTAGAACATTAAATTTATGCACAGAAATTGGCAAAATCTATACACATTTATTGAATAAACTAAAATTTGGTTACAATTAATTTCAGATGCTTTATATACTTGTGTATAAAGCTTACCACTGAAAAACTATATAACAGTTATAAATTCCATTCTAAGTGATTTGTTCACAAAGTACATTTACATAGGGATAATATTACTAAATCAAAGAATACACAGGTGAATAAACTGAAATGCAAATCATTAAAAATGTGAGACTAGATAGTGCTATTAACTCAACAGAGTAAATTTACCACAATTCTTTTGCAACAAAAGGGTAAGAAGTGACTGAGGTTTGGGGGTATCATCAAGAAAATTTTAAAAAATCTCTATGAAGTGATTTCATATTGAACTGAAGAATATCAATTAACTTTTATCTTTTCTTTATGATTCTGCACCATTTGTCACAAGTAAATGGCTCCATAACAAGTTTCATCCTTAATGTCAGTAAAAGAAAATAACCACCACCTAGTTCCTATTTCCAGTGATTCACAGGAAATGAGTATAATTTGTATCAGGAATAACTTATATTTGATATAGAAAGGAATTTAATGAATGTGAAATGAATGTTAAATTCATTTAATGAATGTAAAAAAACTTCAGAAATATTGTTGAGTACTCTTTCTTAAGCATTTTTTAAAATAGAAAAGTCAGCTCATAGTAAATTGGGAGAAAAAGTCAGTGATGGTTCTTTGATACTAGTTCTTTAGTAAAGAAGATATGATAGTAATATTAATAAAATGAAATATAGTAATGCACTACTAATAAAATAATAGCAAACAAGGGTTAAACAATACGGAATAAAGACATACTAAGCATCACAGCAATTATCACACGATCAATGTAACATTTGCAATAATATTTGTGTAAAATGCTTTTAAATAGGGTTGCCTAAAAAAGTCTTTACACTGTTTACATCCAAAATTGACAAGTGGGATCTAATTAAACTAAAGAGCTTCTGCGCAGCAAAATAAACTATCATCAGAGTGAACAGGCAACCTATAGAATGGGAGAAAATTGTGCAATCTATCCTTTGACAAAGGGCTAATACCCAGAATCTACAAAGAATTTCAACAAATTTACAAGAAAAAAACAACCCCATCAAAAAGTGGACAAAGGATATGAACAGACACTTCTCAAAAGAAGACATTTATGCATCTGACAAACATATGAAAAACAGGTCGTCATCACTGGTCATTAGAGAAACACAAATCAAAACCACAATGAGATGCCATCTCACGCCACTTAGTATGGCGATTGTTGAAAAGTCAGGAAACAACAGACACTGGAGAGGATGTGGAGAAATGAGAACACTTTTACACTGTTGGTGGGAGTGTAAATTAGTTCAACCGTTGTGGAAGACAGTGTGGCAATTCCTCAAGGATCTAGAACCAGAAATATCATTTGACCCAGAAATCCCATTACTGGGTATATACCCAAAGGATTATAAATCATGCTGCTCTAAAGACACATGCACACATATGTTTATTGCAGCACTATTCACAATAGCAAAGACTTAGAACCAACCCTAATGCCCATCAATGATAGACTAGATAAAGAAAATCTGGCATATATACACCATGGAATACTATACAGCCATTAAAAAGGATGCACTC
>NW_012101821.1:3151256-3153092 GCF_000951045.1 Mandrillus leucophaeus | reverse complement strand
GGGTGGGGGGCTAGGGGAGGGATAGCATTAAGAGAAATACTTAAGGTAGATGATGGGTTGATAGGTGCAGCATACCACCATGGCACGTGTATACCTATGTAACAAACCAGCACATTCTGTACATGTATCTCAGAACTTAAAGTATAGTAATAAAAAAATGTAAAACAAAAGTTTTTAAGAGAGAAAAGAACACATGACATTTAATTTTACAAGGGCCATAACTGCCGCCATAGAGAAAACCATGGTGGATCTATCAGAATCATTGCTTTTTGAATGGTTTCTCTATTATTGGTCTATGAAAATTAATTTCCTGTGTGTTTCCACTTAGCACAAGCTATTGTTTGCCATTTTATGCACAGAACTTCTTGCAAATATCCCAGCTTCCCCACAGTCAAAGTGCTGTGAGCTATGTAACTTTTCGTGTGCTTCATAATTCTCTTCCTACTACTAAGTTAATGTTTCCATACGATGCTAAGAGCACAGACTATTTGCACCTTGCAAAAACAGCAGTGAATCTTGAATATTATCATTGGCTCTAAATAGAAGTGAATTCTCACTGAAGTTGCATATAGTTCTCTTGTGTATAATGGGAGCACATCCATATATAGAAATTCTGAAACCTGAAGCCACATCCATAGCAAAGAAAAACCAGCTCCCTTCTGTCTGTTTCCAAACATTTCCCTGGCATGGGGGATATACATATAGATTATTTTAAAAGAGCAGCCACACTAATTCTTACTGCGATTTGTAATTTTAAAATATGAGATGTACATTTTCTTATGATCAGGAAATATAGGACACAGTGCTAGATAGATACTGTGATTTTCATGATGACAAAATTCCCATCAATATTTTGTACACATTTTTGAGTGAATAGTGAAAAACTAAAGCAACCAGACAGAGACTAAATGTCAAAATGTTTTGCCATGCCAATATGTTTAAAATATCACTTTTTCTCCAGAAGTTGTCTATCACTGTATGTTTAATCTTTGATACATTTTATAACAAATTTTTTGAGGCAAATTAAATAAGAAACCATAAAATTTGCACAGAGTTTTCTTTTTCTGTAAAGCAAGTTTAATTTTACTTTACTCTCTTCATTATTAGTGTGTGTAACCAAAATTGAAATCTCTGAGTTGCCAAAAAATAATATTTATAATAAAGTTAGAGAAATGTATTTTCATTGGAAATATTATTGTGCCATTTTACCATTATTTTGCTTGTCTTAATTCTTGTTATTATGACTAATGTAGTCTACTTGTTAGCTGTTATTGTAATAATAGATCTCATCCTGGATAGTACTTTTACTGTTTTCTATTGAAAGTGTTTATTAAATAATCAATCATGACTTTTCCCCTACATTAAAGTTTATAGTATTCTATCAGTTTTCTCCCATGGATTTTATTACTTTTTTCGAACTCATCTTGGCAGTCTTTCAATTTGCAAGAATCAGATATCTTTTTCTAACAGGAGAGATCATATTGGGTGCTACATACATACCAGTGTATTGTCATGATTTTGTAGACTTTAAAAAATATTGACTAAAATATTACCTTTATTGTCATATAATAATTAAAACTATTTCAAACATCTACACATGCAGTTAGAAACACAAACTTTCCAACACAGATAGTATAGTAAGATATAAATAGAAACAAAAAAAGTTTCTAAAGGGGGAATGAAAGTGTAGTGATATATTCATTTCCTCTTGGTTTGTTTTTACAATCAGTGTTAAGTTGTCATCAGTTTAAAATAATGGGTTAAAAGATGTCATTTGCAAGCTTCATGGTAACCTCAAATCAAAAAAAGTACAACAGATACTCAGAAAATAAAACG
>NW_012101821.1:3148456-3149964 GCF_000951045.1 Mandrillus leucophaeus | reverse complement strand
AAAAAAATGTCAGACTTAACCTGCACTATAAACCAAACAGACTTAATTAAATAAGTAAACAAAGTGCACTGTAATGACAAGTGAGTCAATAAAGACATTACAAAGAAATTAAAATTTTTACTGAAACAAATGAAAATTACGATACAACATACCAAAACCTATAAGATACAACAAAAGCAGTACTAAGAGAAAAGTTTATAACAATAAGCACCTAAATCAGAAAAGTAGAAAATCTCTTAAAATAACCTAATGAAACACATTTTTCTTTGAGGCAGTGTCTTGCTATGTTTCCCAGACTGGAGCTCAGTGGCATGATCATGGCTCACTGTAGCCTCAGCCTCCTAAGCTAAATCCAAACTCCCATCTCAGCCTCCTGAGTAGTTGAAATTACAGGTGTATGCCACCACATCTGACTAATGTTTGCATTTTTTGTAGGGACAGGACTTCACCATGTTGTCCAGATTGATCTCAAACACCTGTGCTCAAGCCATCTGCTTGCCGTAGCCTCCCAAAGTGCTGGGATTATAAATATAAGCCACTATGCCTGGTCTATAATGATATGTCTTAAAGAACCAGAAATGCAAGAGCTAACCCAACCCAAAATTAATAAAGATAAAAGCATAAATAAATGAAATTGAAACAAAAAATACAAAAACATCAATAAAATGAAAAGTTGTTTTTTTAAAGAGAAAAACAAATTGAAAAATCTTTAGCCAGACTAACCAAGAAAAAAAGAGGAAAGGCTCAAATAAATAAAATTAGAGATTAAAAAAGAGACATAGAAATGAGACCAACAATTTGAACTAGCCACAAAAGTTGAGAGCAATATAGGGACCCTTAAGGAATTATCAGATACTCAGAATTTGTAGGTAAATTTTTCTAGCTTATATTAACTAACGGGAAAATGTATTCTAATAAACTAGCATTGGCTCATTATATGAATAGAGCTAAGCCATCAAGTGACAGACAAAAAATTGTGTGCTGTTGTGAAAGACAAGGACGGGCAGGAGAAGATAGTGAGAAGTCAGTGAGGCTCCAAGCAATATTACACTATATTTGATGTATTTCTCCATATGGTAAATACACAATAGGTATAGCTGAAACTTGCTTGCTAGTCATATAAAACATTGCACTATGAAACTTTACCTACAACTAGAGACCGAGTTTGAAATTCATTTCAGAGAATGAATAGAAGTTAGATAGGAAAATATAGTTAAGATAGAATATTATAGGACATAATTTCAAACCATGTTACACAAAGGAAAATGAAAAAAGTCAGACTTGAATGCGGTACAATATCCCTTTCTATCTTTCATCAAAGCAACTCTGTTTTTAAATAATGGCTTGCATTTTGTGTAAGATTATATTCTGACCCAGAGGATAATTGTATCCTTTTTTTAACAATAATATTGTATTATATTAAAATATATAGATTCAAAACTTGACCAAATTCATCATCTGTGACTACTTTCAAATTACTTTAATAAAACACATTTTGAATCACATTA
>NW_012101821.1:3143785-3148326 GCF_000951045.1 Mandrillus leucophaeus | reverse complement strand
AAAAAAAAAAAAAAACTTTTAAAGGCAGGTGCAAGTTTTCATGCCACATCATTTTCTAGCCTGTCTTTAATATCTTCCCATGTTCTGAGTAGAGATTGCGCCTCTCAAAAACAGCCTGGGCGACAGAGTGAGATTCTGAAAAAAAAAAAAAAAAAAAAAAAAAAAATCAACACTTTGTAAGGCTAAGGCAGGAGAATCATCTGAGCCCAGGAGTTTGAGACCAGCTTGGGAAACATGATAAAAGTCCATGTCTACAAACTTTTGTTTAATCAGCTGAGCAGGATGGGGTGCACTTGCAGTCACAGCTATACAGGAGGCTGAGGCTGGAGAATCGCTTGAGCCCAGGAGGTCTAGGCTGCAGTGAGCCATGTTTGTGCCACTGCACTCCAGCCTGGGCAACAGATCAAGACTCTGTCTGAAATAAGTAAGTAAATGAATAAATAAAACTACTGGCCAATATCCCTGATGAACATCGATGCAAAAATCCTCAGCAAAATACTAGCAAACTAAATTCAATGGCCAGGAGCAGTGGCTCACGCCTGTAATCCCAGCACATTGGGAAGCCGAGGGGGTAGATCACGAGGTCAAAAGATCGAGACCATCCTGGCCAACATGGAGAAACCCTGTCTCTACTAAAAATACAAAAATTAGTTGGGCATGGTGGCGTGCACCTGTAGTCCCAACTACTTGGGAGGCTGAGGCAGGAGAATCACTTGAACCCGGGAGGTGGAGGTTGCAGTGAGCCGAGATTGCACCACTGCACTCCAACTGGGTGACAGAGAGAGAGACTCCATCTCAAAATAAAATAAAAGAAAATAATTCAACAACACATTAAAAGATCATGACAAGTGAGACTTATCCCAATGTCCCAGCAATAAAAACATAATGAATAAAAATAAAATTTAATGGACAAAAGATATGAATAGACATTTATCTTAAAAAAATACACAAATGGCAAATAGTTATATAAAAAGATGTTCAACATAATTGATCATCAGAGCAAATTAAAACTACAATGAGACATCATCTCACCCCAGTTAAAATGGCTGTTATCTGAAAGACAGACAATGACAAATTCTGGTGAGGATGCAAAGAAAAGGGAACCTTGTTGGTGAAAATGCAAATGGGTAAAATCACTAGGGAGAACAGTATGATGTTTCCTCAAAAACCTAAAAGTAGAACTACCACATGATCCAGCAACCCCACTGCTGAGTATACACCCAAAAGAAAGGAAATCAGAATATCAAAGAGATATCTCAACTCCTATGTTTGCTGCAGCACTATGCAATAGCTAAGATTTGGAAGTAACCTAAATGTTCATCAACAGAGTAATGGATAAAGAAAATGTGATGTATATGTATACAATGAAGAACTATTCAGCCATAAAAAAAGAATGAGATCCAGTCATTTGCAACAACATAGATGAAACTGGAGAACATTAGATTTAGTAAAGTAAGTCAGGAACAGAGACACAAGTTTTACATCTTCTGTTTTATTTGTGGGGGCTAAAATGCAAACCTCTCAACCTCATGGAGATAGAGAATTGAGTAATGGTTACCAGAGACTGGCTAGGATAGTCGGGCTGTAGGGCAGTGGGGATGGTTAATGGGTAAAAAAATGTAGTTCAATAAATAAGATCCAGTATTTGATGGCCCAATGGGGTAACCACAGTCACAGATAATTTATTGTACATTTTTAAATAACTAAAAGAGTCTAAGTGGAATATCTGTCACACAAAGAAATAATAAATGTTTGAGGTGATGGATTGTTGATTTATCCTGATGTGATTATTACATACTGAATGCCTGTACCAAAATATTTCATGTACTCTGTAAATATATATACCTACTATGTACCAATAAAAATTAAAAGCCTGTGGGATTAAGTTTATGCACAAAGAAAAAATAGAGGACATATCTGTTTTGGGAGATGATTTCGACTTGGCTTTACAAAATATGCATAGCAGAATATCATGGTGAAAAATGGAACTCCAGAGGTTACTATTTTCACACTTAAAAACCATCTCCTTATTCCTTGTATTTCTAAAACTCCTACTACAATGTATAAATTTGTCATCTAAAGTAAGGTTTTGGAAAATATAAAGAAGCTATAAAAGAAACTAACACATATTGAGTATCTTTTATGTGCCAGATTATAATGATTCATATTTTAGCTAACAGAGTTCTTATACTCTGCTAAGTACTTTTCATAAGTTGCTTAATTCTCATGAATAAATTTTTTAAATCAGGCAAATTTATCAACCTCATTTTTCAAATGAGAAAACTGATAACGACTGGTAGGGCTAGGATCTATATTGAGACGATTCAGCTCCTGAGTCTGTGCTACTATTTACTCCATGATATTGCCTAGGAGGCTCAGCTCTGTGCTGTTACATAACCATGTCATATTACATAGGTTATTGGCTCAGTTTAGAGATCACTGTGATTAAAATACAGATTGGAATAATAAAATCAGTATCTGAGATTTGACCCTTTAATCGCGATATTTAAAATGTTTTTGCCCTCAATCTCCTTATCTGTGAAATGGCAAAATAATACCTGTCTTCCATTGCTTTCAAGAAAATTGTAAGAATACAATGAGGAAATTTATGTAAAAAGACATTGTAACTATAAAAATTATAATATTCTTATAATTACAATTTTAAGCCCATAAAAATAGGTTTAATTTTTTGAATATTCTTCAGAACACAAATATAGCCTTCCTAATATCATTAACCAACTATTTCCCTTTTGGTATTAAGAGTTCAGAATCTTTAACACATTTTCCAAACTTTTCACCTTTTTCTTGATAAACTTAGGTCTGAACATTGTTTCAGATCCTTCAAAACCTTTTTTTCCCAAACTTACATAGTCCTCTTGATCGGCTCTAGTTTGGAAGATACCTCCAGAAGTAAACTTGAATATCAACAGTGCAGATGTTTTCCAATTTTTTTTTTTCTGGGAAGTCTATCCATTATCTAAATTGTTCTCGCCAGTATGCATTTACTACTACAACCTATTTTTAATTTTCAATTTACATCCACAAAATAATAGATGTTGGGTGTGTTTACTGAATGTGATGTCAAAATTCCCAAATTTTTGTCAACACATGTGTGTGTGTCTCTACATGTTTGTGTATATGAGTGTGCATCTATGTGTGTGCACATGCCCACATATCACTTTGTTAAATCTGGACTCACTAATATGACCTGCAGCATTACAAGTAAGCTGAAATATTCTTTGTGTCAGTTGCTAAGATTATTGCTTCTAACCCAGCTTTGTTTTTTCCCTTTTCAAAAGTAAACATTTATGTCAGAAATTTCTACTACCTTCCAAGCAGCTATTTAAGAACATGGATAGAAATAAAATAAAATAAATGCTCATTTGAAATCACACTGGGAAGCAATGAATAAATTAAGAGCATTCAAAGAAAATAATCATTCTATTAAAACTAAACTAACTCTATATTGTGTTGTAAACTAGTTAAGATCATATCTTGGAAAATATCTTCTTAAGCAGTAGATATTAAACATTCAAATCCATTTTATTATTTGTTTACTGTTACAAAGACACATGCTAGCCCTCAAAAGAGTTGAGGTCAGTATCTCTTTCAAGACTGGGAGAAATCTTAACCTAGTTACCTGATTGTGAATTGCCCTAGGTTACAAAATGAGGAAATCAAAACAGGAATTTTCTTTTAAAAAATAGTTACAGACTTGGCTGAAACCACCCAGAGGTATTTAATTAATTTATTTTTTCCCTTTCGAACAGAGATTTCAGATTCTAGATTTCAGAGATTTCAGACTCTAGATATAAATAGACTTTATCAATGACAGTATCTTGTTCAGTGATAATTAGATAATGTATTCAGAAATCTGTTATATTTTATTCCTGCATAATTCCCTTACTATACTCCTACATTAAAGAGTAATTATACCCTGTGTAACAAGCAGTACCTGTGTCTGGACATGTATTTACAAATTCTTAGGTAGAAGAAGTTACCTCTTTAATCCAAGGTGGGACTTGACTTATTGAAAAAGGAAAATTTTTCATATAAGTACTGCTTATTCGTATTTTTGGAGAAAGGGCCTCCATAAGATTCCCAAGCTGGACTTCAACTCCTGGGCTCAAGAGATCCTCCTGCCTCGCTCTGCTGAGTAGTTGGAAGTACAGGTGCTTATCTTCACACCTGGAAACAAAGAAAAACTTTTTAGTGTGGACACAATTTTCTTTTATCTTCTTTCTTAATACTGCCCATCAAATATAATTCTTACAGGAAATCTTAATTTCTGAAGGATTGTTTATTAGTACTCCAGCTATTCTCTGCCTTGTGCAGGAAATGACACAACTTCCTCCTTACTTCCTTGCCCTGTGGGCCTCAAATGCAGCATCTGTGGCAGATGGGCCTCCTGTAGTTAATGGAGGGGGTCCCGAGTCAAAGGACAGTGTAGCAAGACTATACTGTGGGTTTTTAAGACAAAAATAGAATGTGATAAAAATATAATGAGGCTTAGATAACCTTTTTTTTTTTTCTTTTCTTTT
>NW_012101821.1:3126835-3143735 GCF_000951045.1 Mandrillus leucophaeus | reverse complement strand
TTTTTTGAGACAGAGTCTCGCTCTGTCTCCCAGGCTGGAGTGCAGTGGTCGGATCTCAGCTCACTGCTACAAGCTCCGCCTCCTGGGTTGACGCCATTCTCCTGCCTCAGCCTCCCGAGTAGCTGGGACTACAGGCGCCCGCCACCTCACCTGGCTAGTTTTTTTGTACTTTTTAGTAGAGACGGGGTTTCAACGGGTTAGCCAGGATGGTCTTGATCTCCTGACCTCGTGATCCGCCCGTCTCGGACTCCCAAAGTGCTGGGATTACAGGCTTGAGCTACCGCGCCCGGCCAATAACATTTTTTAAATAAGTCAAGATTTTAGATTCAGCTTCAACAACCTCAGACACTTTTGACAGTAAAAATAAGTATCTTGACATTTTCTTCCTGCACATATAAGTGCTCTCTAACATCACAAAGATTTATAATTTCAAAAGTAGTTGCTGTAAAACAGAGACTGAAGTGCTTTGTCCCTGATCTCAGTGAGAAAAGTAAAGATCAAGAAGTTTCAAATTAAAATGGTGTTCATGTGTAAATATTTAGAAGATAACTAGTTTTAGGCTGAATAGGAATATTTAAAGATGAACTCTAGAAATAAACAGTATTCAAATGCAAGATAATTATTGAGCAGATTCCCACATCTAAGCAGATAAACCATGTGCTTTAGGAAATCTCTTTCCATCTCACAGATGAATAATCAGATTGATGAATTTACATAAATGTGAATAATTTTTAGATAAAATTTTTAATCTTTGAGACTGTTTTTATGAGTATTTTATTCACTTTACATATTAGATTGCAATTCCACAACTTAATGGTTAAATGGATATGGACCTTGGTCGATTATAAAACTCTGGTGCTTCCATTTCATTATATGTAGATTGAGAATAAAAGTACTAACCTCAAATTGTTTTAATATAATTTTTTTAAATCCACTAAAGGAATTTAGAAAATATCTGCCTCATAAGTGCCCAATAAGTGAGTTATTATTAGTATTATTAAGTGAAATATATCATCCATGTTTATAAATATAAGCATGGTGTCAACTGGTTACATTAATTCAGAATGTCCAGTTTGTGATCGTCAGCAATTCATATGGTATGACTCTTTGCTTTGATATTGAGTTGTTTTTACGATGTCAGATTGTTAGGGCTAGGCTACCAAATTATACAAGTTTCATATGGCTGCAAATTATACAACAGAGAATGTAAGGGGGTAAAAAATCTATTGTATTTTTTCTAAGTGTGTGAAATATTTTCATGGTCTTAGGGGGTAGGAAAAGGAAACAAAGTTTTCCAGTACCATTTTATCCTATTCTCGTAATATTTTACACTTAGGTGAATAGGAGAGAGGAAAGGAGAGGCAAGAGAAGCTCTGAAATGTTAACTTCATCATCTCCCAATAAGTATACTCTGAAATGTTTTCACAAGAACTCCTCTTTGCTTGGAGCAAACATTTCTCCCTTGTGTGTTTGCTTTAAGGAAATAATGTGTCGTCCTATAAATAACAGAAACTAACACTTACCAGACTAATAAATGGGATTATAGGCTAAAATGTATAAATAGAACATCTCTGATAAAAGAAAGAAAGAAAAATAAATTTCATGCCAACAGATTCCAGCTTGAGTAAAACACTCCCTCAAAGAAAGATATAGCAATTGAGTCTGCAAATCCCTTTGGATGTCACTTAAGAGAACATTTGGTCTATATTCTGTTTCTCTGAAGCTTTCCTTCCAGGCAAGTAGCAGGTGGATTATGTATTAGAAAAGATTTTGTCTGCACCATTTCCAGACATCATTATGTACATACTTTGATAAATCTTTACTGCAGCAATATGTAGGTTGAATTCCTGATGAAATCTGAACAAAGAAGGATGTTTGGTAATTTCCAAGTGAAATAAAATACAAGGTGAATTCATTGTTGCTGGTAGAAGTTTTGTTTTGTTTTGTTTTGTTTTAAATTAGCTTTCAAACACTCTATTTTGCAAGTTGCAAAATAAATATTTAATAGGCTGACATAGGTTTATAACTGAAATAATAAAATATATTAGATAAACTATCATTTGCAAAATAAATCTATATTTATTGCTTAGAAAATGACAAAGCCAAATGGCATTGATCTGGCATAATTAACTATGGCCTTCACCCATCTGTTTGGAACCTGATTCAGAAATCAATGCATTCTTTGCCTGGAGAAGTCCAAGATATTCTCTGGATTCAGACGCAGGGCCTCTAGATTGCTGATGTGATTAAATAATAAACAAAGTAATTTGTTGAAGCTTTATTTTCCAACATATGTAGAAACAAGGTTTGTAGTTTATACAAGTATTTCTGATCAAATTTTGGTCTTCATTTTTTTTTTGTTTCAATTCTTGCAACTTTATATAAGGCAGTTTGAAAATTATATATTTTGAGACTCTCTGCTGAATTTAGGAATTCATAATTTATAATCATATAAGTTTGGTATTCAAATTTTAAAAATCAGGTTGTCCATATAAACTTTACATATTAAATTGTTAAATATTTGTATTAAACAGAATTCTTTATTTTCTAACCATATCAGAAGTTGAAAACTGCCCTATGAACAATTTCAGGTTTATCATAAATCAATAATATCAGTGTAATAATCCAACCCTGAATCCCGCAGACATTATTTCACATTTCTATACCACAGTCTTAGAACCCTCTTGACAGAAGTGGGTTTCGTATTAGTGGGCATCCCATTGATATCAATAAACAGCTTCACAGAAAAATAGATTCTCCTCTAGAAACCTTTATTTTAAGTAGAGCCATGATTGCCATCAAAGACAACAAAATATGTAGGTTTTTTTTTTTTCCTAAGCTCTGTGAAGAGGGTTCTAAAACTATAATGAAATAGTGTAGACCTCTGTAAGAAAATGGTGTAACTTTACAGTCAATTTTTTTGAAGTTATAATCAACTGGAATCAGTAAATATAAAATGGTTTAAGAATGTTTAATATCTTTTTAATTTTCATTTTGAATGACATTTTTTGGTCATTCTACAATCTACTTTTCTTAGATTATGTTCTCTGTTACCTCAAATCAGGGGGCCTATTCTATTTGGAAAACCCTGAAAATACATTAAGTGCTTTCAGATCTCAGGACATTACTTGCTCAAATTTCGGATTACCTCGCCAATGTCCTATGCTTCGTGAAACGAACACATTCTGTGAACTTACCCTTTCTGTCAGCTATTGGTCTGTAAAGCCTCTCTGAAATAAGTAGCAAAGTCAAAGAAAGAAATTTCAAAATCTCATTAACTCATCTCCATGACTTGATTATTTTGAACACTTTAAAAATAATTCTTTAAAAATGCAGGAGGAATCCTGGCTAACACGGTGAAACCCCGTCTCTACTAAAAATACAAAAAAAACTAGCCGGGCGAGGTGGCGGGCGCCTGTAGTCCCAGCTACTCAGGAGGCTGAGGCAGGAGAATGGCATAAACCTGGGAGACAGAGCTTGCAGTGAGCTGAGATCCGGCCACTGTACTCCAGCCTGGGTGACAGAGCGAGACTCCGTCTCAAAAAAAAAAAAAAATGCAGGAGAAGCTTGTTTAATGGGTGTGAGGATAAAAACAAAAGTAAAGAAAATATGGTACCAAACCTCATTCTTCTGTTCTTCGATCTTTACATATTATATTTGGCAACATCTTTATTTTATATATTTGAATTATGAGATAATCAAAGTAACAACTTAGTAACAGGGTTCAGAGTAAAACCAAATTTCCCTGAAACTACACTCACTTTTTGGGGTCAGGGATTTATTAATGTTCTTGTTTTCTCATGTGTAGATATATTATCTTTTTTTTTTTTTTTCCCAAATAGGAGAACATTTCCTTTCTAAACAGGGAATATATTATTGCCTGGTAATTTATTCTACCAGGAAATAATGAAACATACTATTTTCTTCAACATCAAAATGGTAACAAGAACTGTTCACTGACTGGGAAGAAGTTCTTTTAAAGTTGATATTGAATGAACAAATTATAAATTCTTAGAAATTAAGATCAAAGTAAGTCTTATAACTAGTATTTTGCTTAGTCTATGTAGATACGCTCTTAGAACATATAATGTATTTAAATGCAAGAATAAGGAGGAGGAGGAGTAGAAAGAGGGACAGAAAAGTAGAAAAAAATAAGAGAAGAGTGATAGGAGAAGAGAAGGCGTGAACAAGAAGGTAAGAAAATACAATAGAGAAGAAAATGTGTTCTTTTATGTGGATTATCTAAATGTAAATCTCCCGTAGCTTTAAACTATATATGTCAAAGTGATATGTTAACAAGAAAATTTAATAAAGTATTTCTTTGAAATCTGTCCATTTTAATTTACTACTACTGTATGGTGACCTTATAAGTGTCACCATACAATATGCTTTATATGATGCAGCATAGAAGTAATTAATTCACGTAAAGTTAATATATGTCTTTGGGGTTGCTTTTTAAAATCCAGTATTAAAGATTAAAGAAGATGTTTTGAGATCAAAAAATATTTCAGTAAACATATGTTTAATTATTTCTTCTGTTGATATAAGGAAGGAACACTTGGGCCATTCTCTTTTTCCCTGATGAGAGAAAATTTAACTTTTGCTAATGATAAAATATATATATACATATTACACAAAATATTAAATATGTTCATGTAAAATATTTCTTACAACATTCTTTTTTATAAATCTAGGCTACTGAATTATTTCTACTCAATTTGCTTATGAAAACCAAGTGCCAAAGAGGATTGTTTGCAAAGTAAAATGCTTGTTGTTGGCAGTGGAAATGCAAATTATAGGACAAATTTTATTAAAAAGCAATAATTATTTTCCTTACTAAAAGTGTTATATTTGAAGAGAGGGTTTGGGGATTTTTATTGTTTAGAAAACTTTCCCAGTGCTACAATTCCTCATTTTGGAAAGATGAGTTTCATAAGAAAACAAAAGTTAATACTCTTTGTAATCAAACTACAAAAATTCTCACTTCTATTAGAGATGCATCCCATTTCCCATTTGTGATTTTCGAAACAGCATCTCAAACTTGAGTAAAAGCTTTAATACCGAAGGTATTATGTCTTCTATTTGAAATAACAGTGAAACCAAAAGGAGCCACTTCTGGTATGAACAAAATATATTTTGTTATGTTTTACTTACAATGCTTTCTGGATACAATAAAGAACAAACAAACTAGTTACATGTCTCTAGGTGTTTGCTATAAATGTAAGTCAGGTACATGAATGATCATCAACAAGCTTCCTATTAGCATTTCAGCTTATTTGTTTCCTCAAGTTAAAGAAAGATGAGCATTGTGTTCTCAAGCCTGGAACCTGGAGCACATGTGCTTAATCTCTTTCTAAACACTTAAAAATATGTATGTGTGGATATTTGCTTCTTATTGCATAATTCTTCAATGGTTTGCTCACTAAAAACTGCTGCCCTTCAGCAAGCAAATATACTCATCTCTGCTGTCTTAAAAAAACAAATGCCTCTCTCTAAAGTTTATCCTTTTCTAACAATATTGTTCCTCTACATTTATCAATTTATAGAGGCCTCAGGAACAATAACATGAAAGTATTAACCAGAAATGGAAAGACTTTAAAAATAGCAGAGAAGGAATGACTTGAAGAAATTTCTCCATTCATCCCTCAAACCACTTTCCTACCATACACACAGAGACAGACATTAAAGAGAGTGGTCAGCAACATAAAAGACAAAGAAAAAATCAAAAGTGCAAAAAAGTGTCCAATCAATTTAATGAATAAGATTTCCTCTGTGATTTTCTTTTTTCTTTTTAATTTTACTAAAAGCAAAATGTGTCCTTTTAATGTAATGTATGTTTATTGTTCTTCCTTTCTCATATATTTCTCATTTTAACGTGGTAGGAAAACGTGTCAACCCAATTCATATCAAACACTAGGAATCAACAATTCAAGAAGTATTTTGTGCTGTTAAATTGTGTGTATTTAGTGACATTAGGAGTAAGCATTATTTTATTTTATATCTAAAATCTTTACACATAATCTTTATATCTATTTTGATGTCTAATAGTTTTTGCCTAGTTTCCACACAATGTAAAATCTAAAATAAAAGCAATAACAAGTCTCTAAGAAGTTTTAACGAAGTTGTTACCCATAGATATGCAATGTTCTCTAAATTCCCTTTACTTTCTATAATAAATATAATCATTTTCACAAAACTCCATTTCCCCTGATGGCAGACAGAAAAATACCTAGAGGATTAAATATGTCACTCTTCCCCATCTATTTTTTTCCCCCTCAATCTAAGTAAGTTCCATTTGGGCAACTTATTCAGTGAGTTAAGTGTTCGAATCTCCCACCCAATCTTTCTTCTGTCGTCAGTTCCTGTGTGTATGAGAACCGAGAAATTATTATTTTTCCTCAAAGAGAGAGCTCAGCCACTATCTACAAGTTACCACATACCACAGTTGGGTTTGGCTCTTTTCAGCTGGTGTGTGGGACAAGCTCTCTTCTTGCTGAAACAGAACTGGATGCTTGCAGTTAATGAACTATTCTGTGTATTCTCTGGGCACTGTGATAGTTACCAGGAAGCTGGGCTGTAGCTATTGTTTGACTTATACCACCCAGGCTCTCACTGGCCTGCAGATACCCTGATGTCCATCTGCAAATGGTAGAACCTTGGCTTGAAGATCCTCCCCGAGGTGTTCAGGTAGAGGATCCTTCAACCTCTTCTTGACGAGCCCTTCCTGCTATCACAACAGTTTATCGAGGTCTGTCACAACACACAGAACTTTTGTAGTCCTTCAGTCACTAGTGAGTCACTAGAGAAACCAAGGAATTTTATCCTGAGGGGAGACTCTTGCATCTGCTTTTTCTGATCTACTCTCCTGCACCGCGCTGGGGTTAGCAGGGAAGAAGTCAAATGGTGCAGGGATTCTGGGAGCCTTTTCTGCCTCCCTGTCTCAATTCACAAACCATTCGTACACTGCATGTACTAGAACTTTGCTCATCCTCTTTCCTCATAGCCTGTTCTCTTTGCACTGTAGTCCTCAACACTGCCATCTGTAAGGACTTATTTTTACTAAACCACTGAGAAGTGGTGTTATCATGCATTGAGTTCTTTCTGCTTTAAGAGCCTTCATTCACACACCAAAATATTGGTTCTTATAAGTAAACAGCCTTCTCATTTAATACAAGCAGACTATCAAAACTATTGCTACAAAGTTATTTCAGAATTTAAAATATTTAATTGTACTGCAAAATTATTTTCTATATGAGAAGAATATCTATTTCTATGTAACTAGATATGAACTGCCAGTTTTACCAGCACCATATATTAATTCACCCATTATTTTTTCAATGATTAAACTACAATTATATTTAATATTAACCTTTCACATATACTGAATTATCTTTCTGGATATCTTGTTTTGCTTTTGTTTATTTATTTTGCTATTTATCTATGTTAGTTACATTATCAAATCTTCATTATATATTATAAAATGTGGTAAGGTAAGTTCTTCTTTGTGGCCTTTTATTGATAATATGCTGAGATATTCTAATAATTTATTATGCTCTATTAATTACAACATTTTTTATATAATTCAAAAAACCCAAATTACTTAAATTCTAAAAGGAAATACATGTAAAAATAATTAAAGATAATTTTATATTTTTATATAAAATATAATTTTGTATTTCATAATAAAAAAACTCCCTCTTCAAGAATATCATATACTATTTCAACTGTTCACTCTTCTGAGATTAAAAAAAAAAACTGTTATATTAAATATGTTGGCTTCAATGTTCAAACATTAGATAAATTCATTTTTCCTCAAAATCTCATTTAGTAGCCTGCTCTAGGGAGCTAGTATTTTCCTTGCTCCTGGGAATCTAAATCTAAAGTAGGCTACATAATTTTTCTTATCACTCTCAGATAATAAATTATCTTAGTCACTTTAGTCCCTAATTGATCTTATTTCAGTGTATAATGATTAATTTTATTCATATATTCTATCAGCAATTCTAATTGAGAAGCTGTCATATGACAGTGGTTGTTTCGGCACCACATGTACAGAAGTTAAGAAACAAATAAAGAAAAAAATAAGATAATCTTTGCCCTCAAGAAACTTACATTCTAGTTAGGAGGAGCAGGCAATAAACACATAATAAAGTCAAGTAGAGTTACTCAAGTATGTTTATCCCAGAATATTGGGAGGCCAACGTGGGAGGTGGGAGGATCACTCGAGCCCAGGAGTTCAAAACCAGCCTGGGCAACATGGCAAAACCCCCTTATCTCTCAAAAAAAAAAAAAAAAAAAAGCTAAGCCTGGTGGCAAATCGCTGTAGTCCTTTCCCCATTGCTTGTATTTGTTGGATTTGGCAAAGATCAGATGGTTGTAGGTGTGTGGTATTGTTTCTGAGGTCTCCTTTCTGTTCCATTGATCTATATGTCTGTTCATGGTACCAGTAGCATGCTGTTTTGGTTACTGTGGCCTTGTAGTATTGTTTGAAGTCAGGTAGCATCATGCCTTCAACTTTGTTCTTTTTGCTTAGGATTGTCTTGGCTATACGGAGATTTTGATTCCATATGAGATTTAAAGTAGTTTATTCTAATTCTGTGAAGAATGTCAATGGTAATTTGATGGGAATAACATTGAATGTATAAATTACTTTGGGCAATGTGGCCATATTCATGATACTGATTCTTCCTATCCATGAGTATGGAATTTTTTTTCATTTGTTTGTGTCCTCTCTCATTTCCTTGAGCAGTGGTTTGTATTTCTCCTTGAAGTGGTCCTCCACGTCACCTGTTAGCTGTGTTTCTAGGTATTTTATTCTCTTTGTAGCAATTGTGAATGAGAGTTCATTCATCATTTGGCTCTCTGCTTGTCTATTGGTGTAAAGGAATGCTTGCGATTTTTGCACATTGATTTCGTATCTTGAGAGTTTGCTGAAGTTGCTTATCAGCCTAAGGAGTTTTTGGGCTGAGACAATGGGGTTTTCTAAATATACAATCACGTCATCTTCAAACAGAGACAATCTGATTCCCTCTTTTGCTATTTGAATACCCTATATTTTTTTCTCTTGCCTGATCGCCCTGGACAGAACATCCAATACTACGTTGAATATTATACATTGGTATTTTCAACAATTTTTTTTTCATCTTAGAGTAACTGAATACTTATACTTTAACTGGTTTTGCTTATTTTCTGGTAATATTTGGGTCCTCACCATATCCATACAAATGGACAGTTCACGGGTCCACCAGATAATCTTGCCAACTTTTGATATACAACCATAAAGCAAATCCCAAAACAAATCTCTATTAATGGCACATTTAAAGACATCTTATTCATCCAACATAATTTAACTTAAACTTTAACTGTTTAATTTAAACTTTAACTGTTATAAATATATATTATATATATTTATATGTTACATATTATATATCATATTCATATCCCAATAACCAGACTTATGGCATATGTATTCTTTATTACTCTTGTTTGAGACCTGGCTGCTAAAGCAGAAGATCCCATTAGATATCATATGCTTTTTATTCTTTCTACTTCTGATTGCTGAAAACACATTGCGGGATGTACACAAGACAACTTAACTGTATTGTCATTAAGAGAAACACTACAATTCCCAGAATCTTCCTTTACAAATGTTAGAAATCATTCAACTTTAGGGAAAGTGAAATGTTTCTTTAAATTCTTAGAGAGCTTTAGGGAAATAATCTTACTTTAAATATTAATATGAATATTATTTTGAATAATAACATTCTGATTAATGTTTCTGACTCATTAAATGAAATGGTCCTATTAGGAATTAATCAAAAATAAATATCATTTATTCAAACGTATGTTACTCTGAATACATCACATATAAAATATAAAGGTCACGTATTCTTCTTCACTTTGGACTAAATCATCCAACCCATTCAAGCTTGTCCGCTCAAGGTAGATAAGATACAGAAAATAGAGCTTCCTTTTAATGGCCCCTTTACTCAAGTAAGCCAAACTGACATCCTGAAATAACTTACAGCCAGACTAAGGAAAGCTTAAGGGAAATTGAATTCACTTTGCCAGTCAATCTTGGACTAGTGCTCCCATGTTATTAATAAAGCATGTTGGTTTGTCTCTTAAATTCTAGCTTGTTCCCCTATTCATCGGACCATTATTATACTAACTCTTAGCTGTTTACAAATCCTCAATCTCTTGTGAAAAAATATCTTTAAAAAGACAATTTAGAACTGCGACTTTCTTGTTACATCAAACAGAGAAAGTCTCTTATGAAAAGGGAACAAATAATTATGAAAGGATGTAAAATATGACAGAATCACTGGGTAAATCTTAGGGGTGTATGGCAGGTTCAATCTTAAAAATATTTTCCTGAAAAATTTATGTCTACTTTAGATTTATATCCATCTGAAAAATGATCAACAAAAAAGAAGGGAAATTGTTTTAGGTTTCAATTTACTATTAATATATATTTACTATTTACTATGTGATGCTGAGTTACACTGCTTGTAAAATAATTTTGTTACAGGAAACGACATATAAATATTTGTCTATAATTGGCACAGAGCTTATGTTAGCCTTACTAATTTCATGTGTCAAATCTACTTGACAGCTCTCAGAAACTCCATCATCCTGAACTAGTCCAATACATAAATATTGATCTACTTCTGGCTAGACTTAAACTTTCCTATTAATGTGTTAGTCTTTTAAAGAAAGCCACTAGTCTTCCAATGGTTTCAAAGAGTTAATTTGCTTTTTAAATAGCTGATTTTCATGACTTCATTCGGATATGTGGGGACTGGTGACAATCAAACCCTATCTATCTTCTAGGCCAGGGCTTCTCAACCTTGGCACTATTGGCATTTTGCACCAGCTAATTCTTTGTTATGAGAGGTTGTTATGTGCACTGTGGAATAATGAACAGCATACGTGGCCTCTATCCATTAGATACCAGTAGCCCTACCATTCGCAGTCACGATAATCACAAATATATCTAAATATTGTCAAATGTCTCGTTTGGGGATGGGTCTAAAGCATCCCTAAATGAGAATACATCTACAAGACGTATCTGAATTTGTAATACAATATGGGAGAGAATTAGAATAATAACCTAAGGTGTTTTAAAATAAGCATGGAAAAGGTATGAGCTCTAAAAATATATTTTTAAAATCTGTGTTGTCAAATTTCCATTGGCATTCTTGTTTTCTTTAAGAGATAGAAATCAAAACAATGATGGCTCTACAAACATTTTCCTTGGGGGAAAAGTTACAGACTACTTCTAGCAGTGCTGTCAGAAAATCACCCAGAACATCTTTAATCTGAAACCTTCATTATGGATACTGAGGCAATTCCAAAGGAATACTTTACTTAGGGAGAAGAAAGGTGAGTTCTTATATCACTTTAACATCTAGTGTCTAAAATAATTGTTTAATGATTTTCAATAGAGGGAGGAATTGGTTTTTTTTCAGATTAGCGGCCATTGGTGAACAATTTGATTTTATCTGAAGAGACAGAGAAGAAGAGCTGCAGGGAAATAAGATCATGTATTTTCAGAGTTTGCATTTTTTTCAATACTTTAGGAGGTTTTCAATATTCAGCTTTGAAATTCAGTGATAATTGGTGCTTTTGAACAAATAAGAGAACTGGGAACTCATACGCTTCATTTGAGAGATCTGTAGGCTTTTCCGGAACACTGATAAAGCAAACGCTGATAACTGATAAAGCATACATTGTGCCAAACAAATGGATAAGGAAGACTTTATTCAAAACTATTTTTTATATAAGGGAGATAGGACCGTACTCTACTAAGAAAAAAGACGAAGTGAGCTAATAGAAGAGTAATGGAGGACGTTAGGGGAGAGGTTGATCAATGAAATGTGAGCACACTGAGTTACTTCTGAGTCTGCAAATTGTTTTCTCTGTGATGAAGCCTGTGTTAGTTTTTTCTCACACTGCTATAAAGAATACTACCTGAGACTGGATAATTATAAAGAAAAAAGTTTTAATTAACTCACAGTTCATCATGGCTAGAGAGGCCTCAGGAAATTTACAATCACGGTGGAAAGCTAAGGGGAAACATGGTGGCAGGGGAAAAAAAAAGAGAGCAGGAGAAACTTCCATTTATAAAACCATCAGATCTCGTGAGAATTCACTCACTATCGTGAGAACAGCATGGGGGAACCGCCCCCATGATCCCGTCACTTCTTACCGGGTCCCTCCCTCAACACCTGGGGATTACAATTCCGGATGAGACTTGGGTAGGGATACAGAGCCAAACCATATCAAAGCCATTCGTGTTCGTTAATTAATGCCTTTTAAAGTTAGCTTCTTATCCTCCCCTAAGGATTAGTAGATAGAAGTGCAGTTTTCTCAAATGTTTATATTTCATCTGGATAAAGAAATTTCTGGGTCATAAAACTAGGAAGAAAAGTGAAAAAGATTTGCACACACTTTAAAGTGGCAGGGATAGAATTTATAATTTTAAGTTTTCAGAAAATAAATGCTCAAAAAAAGGGCAGTCAGGAGCCTATAGTTAGAATGAAATTTGTCTAAAGTTTAATCAAGTTGAAGGAATATTAAGACCATCTTTGTAAAGACTCAAAAGGTATAATTAATTTACATATGAAAATGGAGTTAATTATATTTCCTTTCTTAGAATATTCCACTAAATACACCAAATTCTTCATAGGACTGGTAGAACTCAGAAAAGAAATAAAAATCGTGTTTATATTTGTCTTTCAAATTAGATTGTTTTAAAAAGCACGATTTAACAACTTGGCATAAAAATACGGTTTTACATAGCAAGAACCATCCACCTGAGATCACATGAGTGGAAAAAGGCTTTTTTCTGGAACTCCAAGTTTTTTTTTTTTTTCTAAATGCCATACAGTTAGGTAAATAATTGATATTCCCTGAAGACTTTTTTTTATATAAGGAAATAAAGTTATTTCTCTTTGATTAGCAAAATTTCAGAAATTTGGCTAGAATAAAACTAGAGAAAAAATCCTTTCATTAGGTTTTTGTTTGTTTTGTTTTATTTTTAATATACATGTAAGAACTATATCTATGGGGTACAATGCGGTGTTTCAATGCCCATATACAACGTATAATGTATACAAATTAGGGTAATTAGTATATCCATCACCTGAAACAGTTATCATTTATTTTTGGTGAGAATATTAAAAATCTTGTCTTCTAGATATTTTGAAATACACATTGTACTATAATAACTCTACTATGCAATGCAGCACTAGAATTTATTTCTCCTTAATATAACTTTGTACCCATTGATTAACTTTTCCCCTTCCTCATTTCCACTTCCCAGTCTCTGGTAACCACTATTCTCCTGTCTACTTTTGTAAGATCAGCTTGTTCTAGATTCCACATATGGGTGAGATCATGTGGTCTTTTTCTGTGCCTAGCTTATTTCACTTCACATAACATCATCCAGGTTCAACCATGTTGCTGCAAATGTCAAGATTTTGTTCTTTTCTTTTTTTTTTTTTTTTTAGACGGAGTCTCGCTGCTCTGTCACCCAGACTGGAGTGCAGTGGCGCTATCTGAGCTCACTGAAACCTCTGCCTCCTAGATTCAAGCAATTCTCCTGCCTTAGCCTCCTGAGTAGCTGGGATTACAGGTATGTGCCACCACGCTAGCTAATTTTTTTTTAGTAGAGATGGGATTTCACCGTATTGGGCCAGGCTGGACTCAAACTCCTGACTTTGTGATCCACCCACCTCGACCTCACAAAGTGCTGAGATTTCAAGCGTGAGCCACGGCACTCAACCACAAGATTTTGTTCTTTTTATGGCTGAATACTATTTCATTGTATGTATAACAAATATTCTTTATTCTTTCAAAGATTGATGGGCATTTAGCTTTAATCTATATCCTGGCTGTTGTGAATAATGCTGCAATGAACATGGGTGTAGATATCCCTTTGACATTCTGATTTAATTTTCTTTGGATATTTGACCACTAGTGGGATTTCTAAATGACATAAGATCCTTCTACTTAAGTGAGCTTCTTATAACCACTCCCCACAATGTTGGCCCAGATTAGGGAAACTTGATAGCCTTCAGGAGAATCCCAATCAGAAAGAACTTGTTTTCTATTTGGAACCTTGAAAAAAACTCAGTGTCAAAGTGTAGTGCTTGTAGAACAGTGAAAAGGTAGAATGGCTTAGTTAGACAAAGAGAAATACCAGGATAATGCGTACTGTTTCTCATGAACTGGTTATGGTCTGCAAGAAATTTAGATGCTTTTGTATGCTTCGGCAGGAGAAAAAGACTTGGACAAACGACACAAGCCAATGGACCTAGAAGTCCTGGGCTTTGAACAAGAAGAGCCCAGAACATTGAGATCTCATAACTAAGGGCATTGACATGTAGCATATACATCAGGAGTGGAGATCTACACACTCCCAAAGACTGGTTTGTACTTGCTGCATCCCTGGTGGATGGCATCAAGGATGTGGAGGATGGTATCATTCTAGAGGTTTCTTCCAATGACACCTTGTAACCTTCCTCTGAAGCCAGGATTCATCCAGAAAGACGGAAAATGTAAAGAAAACTATAAAGACTACTACCCGAGACTGGGTAATTATAAACAAAAAAGGTTTAATTGACTCACAGTTTGTCATGGCTGGAAACGCCTCAGGATATAAGTTTTTTTAAATACCAACAAAAGAAAGTGGTAGTATTCTGTACCCAAAAGTAAAACAATCTATCATTATATCAGAAATACTATAAACTTTTTATATAACAAAAAGTTGACTGTTTTTTAATGTTTGTGCCATATGTCATTTCTTTAGTATTTTGTTACTTAACAGGAGTTATTTTCTAAAACGTACAGTAATATAAAGCTAAAAGGAATGAAAATTATACATGGCAAGAAATTATTTGATTAAACAATAAAATTACTAAAATAAATAATTTTTGATGCCCATTGCTTCCAGAAACAAGGCCAGTGGCTAAATTTATATTATTTCATAAAAACTGCTCATGGTCTGCTCAAGCTTCCCTGACTTGCATACATGAGCTATTAACAATGAGTATCCATGATTTTTATTGCAAAAATCATATGCTGCACCAATTTCAACATAGAATTACTCTGGAATCACTTTGGATAAGTACAGCAGGACTGGCTATATGGATATATGACCACTACAAGGACAGAGGACCCAGCAAAGAAAAGGGTGTCATACCTGGTTTAATGCTTTGACTTAACTGTCTTAAAATTCTAAATGATTTTGTCTCAGAACTTCTGTTTTGTAAGTGATGTTTGATGAGACAATGAAGAAAGCATGTAAAGAGGGGAGATACACTCGGTATGTGTGTCTGGCATTTCTTGTCACCTCATTTTACGTGTGCTAGGGAGGCCTCAGGAGCACAGAATTGTGGTGGACTTGTAATCCATAAAAATTGAGCAAGACTTATGAAAAGAGTACAAAGTAACTGTGTGAGGTCTATGACTGGGTAAGCATGAGTACTGACAACAATTAGAGGCCATGCTTTCCATCTGAAACAGAACTTGTTTTGAATGTCTAAAGAAGGCAATGAGGCTCTAAGAAGCCCCAGAAACCAAGGAACCATATGGTATCTTTTCTTACTCATATTATTTCCCTTTATTAATCAAGCACTTACCCTGAAAATGATGGCATAGAAGGAAACAGAAAGAGCAACCCATAATTCCTTTCTCTTTCATTTCCTCCTTACATTTACTTCTTTTACATGCATAGTCAACCAACTGCAAATCAAAGGTAGAGCGTGTTGGTTGACTGCATGTATAAAAAAGTAACATAAACACATAGTTTTGTATAGCATTTCTACTGTTCTGGTAAGAATGAAATGCATATCCATATACAAGCTATGAAATACACATGTGTAATTTCTGCATATGAATTAAATGTTCTTATATTTTCATTTAAAACTGGTATTATACAATATAATGATAAATAATGACATTATTTTATTTATTTATTTATTTTGAAACGGAATTGCACTCTTGTTGCCCAGGCTGGAGTGCAATGGCACGATCTCAGTTCACCGCAACCTCTGCCTCATGGATTAAAGTGATTCTCCTGCCTCAGCCTCCCAAGTAGCTGGGATTACAGGCACCCGCCACCACACCCGGTTAATTTTGTATTTTTAGTAGAGACAGTGTTTCACCATGTTGGTCAGGCTGGTCTTGAACTCCTTACTTCAAGTGATCCACCTACCTTGGCCTCCCAAAGTACTGGGATTACAGTCATGAGCCACTGTGCTTGGCCTCGACGTTCATATTAATAACTTAAAATATTAATGTATCTTTGTGTAGCCTGACATAAAATAGCAAATAAAAACACTGTTAGAAATCAGAAAGAAACTTCAGGGAAGAAAGGAAAATCCTGTACATGTTAGTTCTTTTAGCAGCAGCCTTTTCGTACATTTTGAACTAGGTTTTCCAAGTTTTAATTTCACGTTGAACCCCACAAGTCGTGCTGGTGAGCATGACAGCATTCTTTGTTGCAATTCTGCTGGTTCTTGGCCTTTTTTTCCTGCTACCGGGATTACATTTTGCTGTTGAGATCAGGATCCTGACGAAAACCAACTTGGGCATTAGTAAATAGAAACCTATTTCAAAAGCTATTGTTTAATAATTAAACATCTCTTCAACTTTTAAACCAAGGTTGTTTAAAATGGCTGCCTTGAGGCATATTGATTAGTTTGATGCCAGTTGTCCTTCTTGCTGGAATTGATACATTCTGAAATGTTCAATCCAACCTGAAGTAGGCAAAATAGAGAGCCATGGAAAAATAAATATGCTATGTGCTGGCTGATGTATAGAAGTCAAACACATACAGTATGATTTCTCATTGACAATAAAATAGTGGACCTCTGTTTTATGAATTTCTCAC
>NW_012101821.1:3049808-3126785 GCF_000951045.1 Mandrillus leucophaeus | reverse complement strand
TCTTTCATTTCCTCCTTACATTTACTTCTTTTACATGCATAGTCAACCAACTGCAAATCAAAGGTAGAGCGTGTTGGTTGACTGCATGTATAAAAAAGTAACATAAACACATAGTTTTGTATAGCATTTCTACTGTTCTGGTAAGAATGAAATGCATATCCATATACAAGCTATGAAATACACATGTGTAATTTCTGCATATGAATTAAATGTTCTTATATTTTCATTTAAAACTGGTATTATACAATATAATGATAAATAATGACATTATTTTATTTATTTATTTATTTTGAAACGGAATTGCACTCTTGTTGCCCAGGCTGGAGTGCAATGGCACGATCTCAGTTCACCGCAACCTCTGCCTCATGGATTAAAGTGATTCTCCTGCCTCAGCCTCCCAAGTAGCTGGGATTACAGGCACCCGCCACCACACCCGGTTAATTTTGTATTTTTAGTAGAGACAGTGTTTCACCATGTTGGTCAGGCTGGTCTTGAACTCCTTACTTCAAGTGATCCACCTACCTTGGCCTCCCAAAGTACTGGGATTACAGTCATGAGCCACTGTGCTTGGCCTCGACGTTCATATTAATAACTTAAAATATTAATGTATCTTTGTGTAGCCTGACATAAAATAGCAAATAAAAACACTGTTAGAAATCAGAAAGAAACTTCAGGGAAGAAAGGAAAATCCTGTACATGTTAGTTCTTTTAGCAGCAGCCTTTTCGTACATTTTGAACTAGGTTTTCCAAGTTTTAATTTCACGTTGAACCCCACAAGTCGTGCTGGTGAGCATGACAGCATTCTTTGTTGCAATTCTGCTGGTTCTTGGCCTTTTTTTCCTGCTACCGGGATTACATTTTGCTGTTGAGATCAGGATCCTGACGAAAACCAACTTGGGCATTAGTAAATAGAAACCTATTTCAAAAGCTATTGTTTAATAATTAAACATCTCTTCAACTTTTAAACCAAGGTTGTTTAAAATGGCTGCCTTGAGGCATATTGATTAGTTTGATGCCAGTTGTCCTTCTTGCTGGAATTGATACATTCTGAAATGTTCAATCCAACCTGAAGTAGGCAAAATAGAGAGCCATGGAAAAATAAATATGCTATGTGCTGGCTGATGTATAGAAGTCAAACACATACAGTATGATTTCTCATTGACAATAAAATAGTGGACCTCTGTTTTATGAATTTCTCACTAGTACCATAAATAAATTTCAAAAACAGAGTTATCTTTTGATAATGACAATGTTGATATTAAAACAATATTATTTGAGATGTCCTAAATAATATGCTGCACTGTTACTTTTTTGATATAATAATGAAGTATTTTACTCTAAACTTTCCTGACCTTTATAGCAATCCTTAAAAGCACCTCTAAAGCACTGGTTGTCACAGATATTTAAGACATGGCTTCTAACATAAATGCTGTGCATCACATGCTAGCAGAACACTTTGCCAGCAAAGTCAGCAAATTACAAGAAATGCACATTCCAGAACTTTCAAAGATCAGGTCATCCCTGTTCATCCTGACCCGAAGAAGATAAGAGTTATTCTGGTTCATAGGTTCAGAGTCTGCACCAATAGACCCTGACATTTGAAATGCCCCCTTGAACTCTTTCTGTTCCCAATTTTAGAAAACACTAAGAATTCTAGTCAGTGTCTCAGCACTCACACAAGCTGGCCTCAGAGATGGCCCAGCACATGACCCTTAGAAATAAGGGAGATATTATCAGAGGCTCCTCGTTTTTATAGGAGGTAAGTGTTACAAGGTAGGATGAGAAGAGGATGAAGAGTGATGTTTAATGAAAAGGATGTATTAGATTTCTGTGTTACATCTGAAAGGAAACAAAACTATGACCTATTTTAGGCATGCTGCCCAACACATATGGCCACTGTGCATAAAAGATAAGCTTGGTTGTGCTACAGAGTGCTGTGGCTTAGAGGCATGCTGCTTGGGCACAGTTCTAGAGAGCTTGCTAGGGGTGGTAATGTTGGCATACGTCAAGGGAGGAAGGCTGAACACAGCAGAGGATGGCTATGTGTAATATAAAACATTGCATCAGATGCTGCAGAGTAAGCGGCTTCTGCCTCTACACCCAGTGAAGAGCCACATACTGGCATAAGAAATATAAGGTTTTCAAATGAACCTGTTTCATATTATTTCCTTTTTTCAGATACTCTTTATGCACTTCTTTATTTTCTTTAGAATATCTAGTGACATGTACCAATTACATATTTCAGGTGGAATTCACTAATCAATACGTTATCCAAGATTTCCAAAATTTATTTTTCTTGCTCAGTTATTAAGGTCTGATAGGACTTTGAGATTGATTATTAATTGCAGTAAAAACATATATGTAATATTTATCATCTTAACCATTTTAAAGTGTACCATATGCTTATGTTAGTTACATTCACATAGATGTACAACAGATTTCCAGAATTTTCTCAACATGCAAAATTGAAACTCTCTATCAATTGAACAACAATTCTCACCTCCCTCCCCCACCTGGAAACCTTCATTTAGATACCTCATATAAATGGAATCATACGATATTTGTCCTTTTCTGTCACTGGATTCCTCCTTCCTTCCTTCCTTCCTTCCTTCCTTCCTTCCTTCCTTTCTCCTTCCTTCCTTCCTTTACTCTTAGAATATTTTAAGATTGGATTCCTTTTGAATGAGTTATTGCTGCATAATATCTTACTGACATCAAGAGAAGTTAGAACTTCTAAAATAATATTAAGATTTAAACTTGTCTCAATATTTAAAGGTTTTTCATGGCTTTTGCTATAATGTTCTGATCAATATCCATCCTATGTATCTTTGACACAATATCTTTTAATTTGGATTTAGGTATTTATAGAACTGGTCATTTTTGTTGAGATGTGTTTTTCCCTAGGTTAGGGCAATTATTTATTTTCCCGAGATATAAAATAGTATATTTTTACTCAATTTTTACCTCATAGCTATTTATGGATTTATAGTGTAGTGTTTTATTTCACAACTTCTGTCTGAGTTTCTAGAAATTTGAAATTCTATTATTTTAAAAATGGATATGCATACACATATACACATAGGCACACATTCTCAAATCTTACTCCACAAGCTACAAACCTGTTGTAAAGTGCTGGTGAAAAAAATAAATTTATGATTTTTTGACTTTCAGAGAATATTATTCAAAACTGTAAACATCAGAATTATTTCATAAAATTGGAAGGAGAGTTTTTCAAGGAAACTCCCTAGTCTCTGTCACAGCTGCTGCGTTTCTGGTGTTAACCCTTAAGCCAGTGCCTTCCTGATGTTTCCAAATAAACAGTTATCTTCTATAAATTACTTATCTTTAAAAGAGCTAGAATTTTTGTTATCTGCTGCCAATTGTCATTTGCTATACTATCTGCTATTAGAAGCAATTTGAGGCTATGGACCTTCAAGGCCCTTTTGTCAGAAATTAGAGTTTATCCAATCATATAGTGTTTGAAAGTGATGAAACTATGTAGTTAGTGTTAAAATGTGAGACTCAGGTTGTACATAATACACAGTGCAAAGATTATTTATGTCAATACCTGTGTTTGTTATAAAGAAAATCTCTTTTATGGCCGGCTGAAGTACACTAAATGGAGACAACCATCACAAAATAAAAGTACTGTAGGGTTAAATGGCTTCTTTAACTGCCATAGAGCTCTGAAAAAAGAAAGCACCTGCTTAGGACTTTAAATGCCTGGCTCAGAGCATGGAGACTATGTCTGCCTTTAAAACAGATCATTTAAAGTCACATAGCTGCCATATCAAATTAGATATAGAATTTCATTTCCTGGGCTGCTGTGCTACAAAATAGATCAAATTCAAATTCATAGCCATGATAAAATTATGGGAAGCTAAGAGCATTGATTGGCAGAGTACGACGCTCCGGAGGGGCAGAGTCAGTGTCTTCCTGTTATGTGAGCTTGGCTCTCTTTTTCATCAGGATCGTCTTGTGACATCACGTGAGGAAGACTTTTTGCAAGGTAATACCAACTTTCCTTATGGCACTTAACCAATTACTAGAATCAGAGGATTCATTTCAAACCTAGGAATAAGTTATATAACAAAAAGATGACAAGATTTTGCTGATTTATACTGGTGACGCTGGCACAGGGATCAGATTTTAATGAAATCCAGTGAAAGAGGGGAGGATATATTTTAAGTAGGCTTGGACTAGTACATATGCTCTTGTTTTTGTTTATTTTGATTGTTTGATTAACTGATTCCCGAACCCAAAAGTGGCCTACATGTAAAATGATGTAACAAAACTTCTTTTTTATAATACAGAAGAAGGTATCCAAAGGCCTAGGTAGATAGGAAGGCTAGAGAATATATCTATTATATATGGCTGCTCACACATCACTTAAGTACATGTTTTCATCACTACAATAATGGTTTCCCTAAATCTCTATCCATAAACTTAACTTTTTAAAAATCATTATATTAGCCAACACTGATTTTGATCAAGAAGTACATCTGGGAACAGTGCAGTGGCTCACGCCTGAAATCCCAGCTACTCGGAAAGCTTAGGCAGGATAATCACTTGAACCCGGGAGGCAGAGGTTGTAGTGAGCTGAGATTGCACCACCGTGCTCCAGCCTGAGTGACAGAATGAGACCTCTCAAAAAAAAAAGTACACCTGATTAAGAAAGTCATTTTATATCAGTATTTAGACAATAGGCTCAAGCTTATTTTACTAAGTATTTAGACAAAGCACTCAAGCTTATGAAATTCACTAGAATTTATCATGTATCCCCCAAGAAGAGGTCACTGTCCTGATACATGGGTGATATGGCCTGCTATTATTAATACATCCACACTTACACTGTTACGTGGTAAGCCATATGTTAAAATACTGGCGTTCAGACACACAATGTGGATATTTATACCAAATGCTTATTGCTTTGGAAAGCTAATGCCATTTCCACCCTCAAAAACCATACGAGAATTGAAAAGTTTTTTGATTTTTTTTTCAGAATCCAACTTCTGCTAGCTTCTAGACATTATTAACTTATTAGAAAGAAAACAAAAAGAGCACATTGTAATCATTTTATATAGTATATGGGTTATATTTAAATTTTACTATGAGGTTTAAAAGTGCTTAGCTAAGAAAATGTTAAGAATACATAAATAACTTAAAAAGGAACAAAATAGTGTTCAGAATAATTCTGTCACTTAGCCGTTGAGCATAAGGCTAGAGGCTTTAGTTTCATTCTTCAGTAAAAAAATACAGGTCTGCTATTAAATAATTTCCCTATTTCTCAAAGTTTTAAAGTTTATCAGGTATATTCACATATTTAATGACAAAAAGTAATTTAATTACAAAAGTTATTAAAAGTTTGTAATTCTTCAAAAGTTAATTGAAAGAAAAAATATATTTAAATAACAATTTATTTTTTTTCATTGTTCAGACTGAATGATAATATTTTTACCATGATTTCAGTATGTTGTTCTACGTTATATAATCTTTAGCAGAAAAAAAAATTCCCCATAGAAAAGTGTCGAAAATTAGGTTACATTATGGTAGTGTTATGCTTTTCTCTAAAATGTCTGGTCTCAGTTCTTTTTTGGAAATAAGTACTAAACATATATATACCCAACTAGTTGAACTATTGATCTGTTCCACTGTGGAAACTCCTTATACTTTTGTTGTTACTGTTAATTTTAGTTTTCTCTATTTTTGTCTAAGTGAACACTCAATTGTCACAGCCTTTGTTAAGAGTAACATAAAGGCCAATAGGTCAATACATGAAGCAGAGATTTTTAACACATATTTTAAATTATCTGTGCTACACAAAGTTGACTCGTATAATAGGTATGTTTTCTCCTATCATGAATCAATCATTGCCTTATTTTGATAGCACCTAGCACTATTACTGTATAGAAAAATTCTCATGGAAAAAAATTATCCAAGATTCAATAATTCAGTGATTTCTCAAGGTAAAGACATTCTGAATAATTTATCTTTGTAACATTTTCCAGTGTTTTCACATTGCCTGGCACATAATAAATTACTGACAAATGCTTTTTTGAACATTTATGAGAGCGATGTTGTGAAAAATGAGGTTTTTCTCTCCGTATTTGTGACTACATAAAGTTAAAAATTGATTAATATGATTAATTTTCAACTTGATTCAAACAACGTTGTCTGGCATGCATAGGCACTGAATAATTCATGTTGAAATAAAGCTTATAATTCGCAGAGCTATATTGCTTTATTATCTTTGCCCAAATATTAATGTAAAATGTCTTATTCACTAAATATTTCAATTAATCTTCTAAGAAACCCACATGACCCTTACTCTACTTTAATTTCCACAGACTGTGAAAATACAACAAAAGTTGAAGAGCAGCTGAATTCCAACTGTGAGCACTTATTCGCCCAAATGAGTGATTTTGTATTTAAAATAAGCTAAGGAAATAAAATTAAGGATGCAGTCTGAAACACAAAAGTACCTTGTGAAATTGAACATCAATGATATAAAAACTAATGAGATTTGCAAGAACCTCCTTGTCATTTTTAGGCATACATTAATGGCATGGAAAAATTAAAGTAAAAAAATAGTAGGGCATAATTAGGAAACGTATTTTTTTAAAGACAGCCACAGAAAATAAAGAAGACTATACATCAGTAGAGTAATTCTATGCAGAATCCATTTCATTTATATAACACAATTTGTTTGTATCTTTTGCTTGACATATATTACATTGGACAGATTAGGCATTTATAATTATCAGTGCAGATTTACAAATTAAGGACTGAAAATTAGATTTTAGATTAGGAATAATAAAGTGTGAAAATAATGGGTGTTCAAAAAAGTAAATATTTACTTTCTTTGGGTGATGAGGTAGATGCAATAATTTTAATACATCATTCATGTGGTTAGGAAAGGGAATGGAGGAAATCGATCAATTTTATAAAATAATAAATACTATTGTAGCTAATTTTATTTTTTTCTTAACATATGAAAGTATTGGTGATACTCTGTATTGTGCTTTTAGCACGTTGGCAGATACCCTTATTTAGAGATTGAACCTATTTTGATCTACAATAATCCAGTACTTAGACACATGCACCTTCTAAAATGACTACAATGCAGAACTATTGGTCAAATTAATTTATTTAGCTAGAAACCACTCCATCAATCACTGCATGATTTTAAAATCATGTAGAATTTAAAAAGTGATATAATTCTTGCTTTAATTTTACAAAGCAAAGCAATTTTCATAAATTTTATTAATAATTAGTTTAAACTTTTAAGTTGCTGATTTACAATTAAATTTAGATTTGGAATAGATGTTTCTTTTCTTTTTCTATTCTCTTTTTTTTTTTTTTTTTTTTTGAGATGGAGTCTCGTCTCGCTCTGTCGCCAGGCTAGCTGGAGTGAAGTGGCGCGATCTCCGCTCACTGAAACCTCCATCTCTCAGGTTCAAGTGATTCTCCTGCCTCAGTCTCCCGAGTAGCTAGGACTACAGGTGCGCGCCACCATGCCCAGCTAATTTTTGTATTTTTAGTAGACGGATTTTCACCATGTTGGCCAGGACAGGATGGTCTCAATGTCTTGACCTTGTTATCGCTCACCTCGGCCTCCCAAAGTGCTGGTATTACAGGCATGAGTCACAGCGCCTGGCCTGGAATAGATGTTTCTTATAGCTGCCATTTGCTGGGTTATGAGTTTCTAAATTTAAAACATGAGACATAGGTGTGGAAGTGTATCGTATTCCCCAAGACTCTAGTTTGAACATTCTTTTAATCTCCAAGGAGAAATGATAATTCAGTAAGAAACTTTCAAATGCACCGTTTTTTCATATAAAGAGTTGAAATGAAAAGAAGTATGACTACACAAGCGCATTTTACAGTTGACTAAGCAGTTCATTTAACCCAATCTATTTATACAAGAAATAGATTTTCACCAAGAAAAATGTACGTTAAATAAAATAATAATTTCCACACTCTCTTTATTATAGGTGATGTAAAGAGAATATGTTCTGAGGACTAACTCTGGAAAATATTTCCATTGTATTTGTTTCTATAGATTTAATGTTGTGATCTATTTCTTCTCTTTCTTCAGACACATACCTAAAACCTATGTTCTCTCTCCCAAAGTACACAATCTCTCATCAATTCACTCAATAATTTCCAAATATATTTAGCTAAATGTTTTAGGTAACATAGAACTGCTGTGATAGTTAAAACTAGATCAATTCTCATGTCTTCTACATAGTTCACATGTATTATTCGTAAGAAAAATGTTACCTACTTCACTGACTATTTGTACAGTATTCTCTCCACCCAGAATTGTTTTCCTAAGTTTCCTAGAGAAATTTCTCCTTCTCTAAAACTAAAGTTAAAAGTTACCTTCCTGAGAGATTTATCTGCACGTCTCCAAGCACAGGAAATACCTCCCTCACCTAATTTTTGTTCTCTTAACACCCAAATGGTCATTTGCATAACTGTACAGTCACAACTGTGAGAAGTTTATGTCAAAGTTATTGTCATCTTTATGTCCACAGCACCCAGAAGTCCCTGATTCTAAATACTTAATAAAATTTGAGATAAATTTTTTAAAATAATATGTTTATAATAAATGGTGTGTCTCTTCCTACAATGAATTCTGTTATTAAAAATCTTCAATTTCCACCTAAGCACTGGGAAACTGAATTTCTATGTGGGTTTGGGAAAAGAAGGAATGAATGCTAGATAGTATCTCTTGTGGAAACAACTGTTGGCCATATTTTTGTCAGCTGTACCAAGGAATATTCCAGACATGCTAAGTTGGAATGCAGCCAAATATGTTCATGTCCCAAGGATATCAATTTTGTTTGTGAATGCAGCTGTGATAGTGTCATTTTATTGATTTCTTTATCCTACTTAGGCAATACCTTCACCATTTCCCTCACGTTGCAATCTTAGCAGATATGTTCAGCTCAAACAAGGCTCTTTATTGAGACATATGGGCATAAGCATAACTTTACTGATATAACATTGACTGTTATTTACTAATTCTCTACTTATGATAGTTCCTTAATAAATTTACTCTATTTTACCATTGAAACTGATCTCAGTATTCAATGCCAACATCTATAAAATTTATGACAACAATTTCATTCTGATCTCCCTGCCTCATTAGCTTCTAATTTCAATACACAATTAGCCCCAGCTAGATTATTTTATGATATATTTTGTATTATTTAATTCTCTTGCATAATTTCTAACATTTTACATTTTGTTAATGTCTAACAATTCTTTCATTTAAAGCCTCATACTCTTGATTAATCTTAATTTCAGCTGGTCTTTGTTGCCTTTCTGAAGTTTCCTCACACTTCAACTAGATTTCTCACTGGCCTCTGACCAGGAGTTATGCATGTATTCTCTAAGCCTTGTTTTATGTTATTCACCTGATGAGAAATTTCTGTTAATTATGCAGCCTACTTAAACAATCATCTTTTGATTTTCTACAGAGTTCATTATATATACCACTAGATACCTGTAATTTACTATCTATTACAGCTTATTTTCTTCTTAGGCATACAAGATTTATCTTTAAATTGGATTTTAAATAGAATAGAGTCTTATAACTGTTTTACACATTAAATCTATCATAGATTTTGTACAAAATCAGTATTAGTAATATCAGTTTATTCCATAAAATTATCCTTTCAGTTCCCTTTATTACATATGTATAAGTTATTCTTTCTCTTGTACTAAAATTTATGTTTCTAAAATCCACTGATTTCTGAAAAATATTTCTCATGAAAAATGCCAAAAATGTGTATTTAAATTGATTTTATTTCATCTTTTCAGATTAATAACTGCTATAGCCAAAATTGGAGCATTAGAATCCAATAGTAGTTGTTATAAGCTTATGACAATCCAAATATGTGTTACTCTCTGTTATGGTGGTTTTCTTATACTTTTTGACCCACAGAGATGGTTAAAATTACACCAATTTTCTATCCCTCCTTGTTATTATTTGGTTTACGATGTACTTTGTAGTTTATCTATTTCATTCTGGGCTCACTTTGTGACTGGTTTTGACCTGTAGAAAGTAGAAGTTATACATACATAGCATGCAAATTTGTAGTCCTGCCTTCAAAAGACATTGCCACATCAATGTGAACAAACCTGGGCTGAGTGATGGGAGACCATATGAAAGTAAGCAACATTATCCCAATCGAGGCATCTTAGACCAGCCAACCCACAGTGAGCAAGTCTAGCTGAGATCATTTGAATCTGCAAAGATCAGCAGAACTGTGGAGTAATATGGACTAGGGAGCTCCTTCAGGGAGAAGTGGGTCCCACTGAAGGAACATGTACTGCCCACAGAGGGGAAGATCTGTGAATACCTTCACAGCAGGATTTCAGAACTGAGAGGAACAAATGAATGCTGTGTGCCTCCTATCTATTCTCTTTCTAATGCAACTATTTCTTTCTCTGCTGTAATATTTAAAATGTGGGAGTTATGTAACTTCTTATGCTCCTAGAAGTCTGGATCAAGAGGATTCATATCGGAGGAGGCACATCCACATTTGCTGTAAATAAAGAGATTCTGACATTGGAGTCAGACTGGGGACAGGAGTTGGGTTGGGGTGAGCCCATGTTGCATATGAGAAGGGACATGAAAAAGTGGTGCCAGTAGCTGGAGTTCATTAGTTAGTTAGAAAGTTAAAAAATGCCCTTCTTTGCCATCTATTCAGTTATCCACCCTTTTTGTGATGTGACTTCACAACTTTCTCATTAAAAGTCGGTCTGCACTTCCTTACATTTTAAATGTGCATTGGCCATGTGTTTTGACTAAGAGGTTTAATTGGAAGTGAAATTGTACTAGGTGTGACACTACATTTCGTAAGATTTTGCACACTCCTGCTCTCTCTCCATAGCTTTTCACTAGCATGAGATCTAGTCTTTTAGAAAATGAGACCACATAGATCCAACCTCTGTCCCAGCAGAGGTTGTCTTCTACCAGCCAGTCCCAAGGCAACTAGCCAGTAGACAACAGATATAATTGGCATTAGCTATGACTAGCTCAGGTTAACAGAACCACCTGCACACCCTTTACACTCCTAACTCAATAAATCTGATTATTTTAAGCCATAAAGTTTTTGGTTAGTTTGTTACATGCCAACAGATAACTGATAACTTTTCTATAATTCAAATGATTGAATGTTTACTAAGCCCTTGATATGAGAACGTTGTTTACTAATTCTTTTTCCCAGTGTTTTAATCAATATACATATTTTTCATTAAGTATTAGTATATTCTTGATACTCCAGTTTCCTACTGCAGCCCAGAGATGTGCATGTTAGGATAAGTGGTGTGCCTAAATGGTCTCAGTCTAGGTGTGTGTCTGTGTGTGTGTGTGTGTGTGTGTGTGTGCATCCTGCCATGGAATTGCTTTCTATCTAGGAGTGGTTTCTACCTTGCACCCTGAATGCTGGAATAGGCTTCAGCCACCCATGTCCTCAAAGTGGAACAACTGGGTAAATAATTACTTTACTTGTTTCCATTAATCTTTTTAAAATACATGTATAACTCACATTTATTCCAATGTTTAATATTTAAAATGTTTGGTCTTTATTTAGACATTTGGTGATGTTTCTGTGACCAGGAATATGCTACAGGTATTAACTTTTGTTTGTACGGTAAACTTGGTTTGTTTATATCTTCTTTCACTTAAAGTAGCAGTTTCCAAGAACATACTAAGAATGTTAGTGAGGGCTAGGCGCAGTGGCCCAGGCCTGTAATCCCAGCCTGAGATGGGCTGATCATTTGAGGTCAGGAGTTCAAGATTAGCCTAGCCAACATGCTAAAACCCATCTCTATTAAAAATACAAAAATTAGTCAGGCAGGTGGTGTCACGTGCCTGTAATCCCAGCTACTCAGGAGGCTGAGGCAGGAGAATTGCTTGAACCGAGGAGGCAGAGGTTGCAGTGAGCCGAGATCGTACCATGCACTCCAGCCTGGGCAACAGAGCCAGACTCCGTCTCAAAAAACAAAACAAAACAAACAAACAAAGAAACGTTAGTGAGGACTTCTTGTATATTTCCACAAAATCAATTCAAATCTTAAAAAAGGTCTACCTACATAAAGAGCTCTCAAAATTCCTGCCACTAAGAAATATTAGGAAAATATAAACTACAGACTGTATCTCTATAGAGATAAAATATATTTTTTTAAATTACTTACCATTATTTTTTGGAGGAACAAATAATAGGTCTGTTTCCAACTGTTAGAAAATCAAGGAGCTGGGCCAGGCACGGTGGCTCACACCTGCAATCCCAGCACTTTGGGAGGCTGAGGCAGGCAATCACCTAAGGTCCAGAGGTCAAGATCAACCTGGCCAACATGGTGAAACTCATCTCTACTAAAAATACAAAAATTAGCCGAGTGTGGTGGTGGGTGCCTGGAATCCCAGCTGCTTGGGAGGCTGAGGCAGGAGAATCACCTGAACCCGGAAGGCAGAGGTTGCAGTGAGCCAAAATCCACCACTATACTCCAGCCTGGGCGACTAAGCGAAACTCCAGCTCAAAAAAAAAAAAAAAAAAAAAACCCGAAAGTCAAGAAACTTGTCATCCAATCCAACAGACAGATATATTTAGGAATCAGACAATACTTTAAACTTCTAAATCAACAAATGCCGTTTAGTTTCAAAAAGGTGAGTTAGGAACAGACGACGATTGGGACAAGAAGAAGGAAGGTTTTCAGGCATGTATGAGTTGAAATGAGCAAACCAGGTACAATGAATAGTGAGTTGAGGGTCTTGCCTTGCACGTACAAAGAAGGTTGGCTGACATTGATGAGAAACATCGACAGAAATCAGAGGCCCTCATCATCAGAGCAAACAACATGCAGAGATATCATTTCAAAGTACAAGAATCTGAAACTGTATTCAAAAATATAAACTCATTTTAAAAGAAATCTCTCAACTTGATCCTTCAATTATTTTAAACCGTATTTTAACAAAAGAAATTTGCATTTTTATACTAAATACACTTTTATATTTTGACATGAAGTTGATAAATACCCAATATATATGAACCAAAATGAGTTTAACTGAATCTACTTGCTTTTTCTTCTAGAGGTTATAAAGTTTTTAGTACTTTTAATTAACAAAATGATTTATCAACTAATTAAAAATCGACTTTTTGGAAAAACTCTTAATTTTGCAAGGTTACTTTTGCAATATCAGGACAATTTTCTGTTTTCAAGCTGCAATTTTTTTCTGACAGTTTTAGAAAATAAAAACAAAACATTGGGTAATATTCTATATAGATTTGATTACTATAATATGTTACATAATCTAATTTCATTTTTTGAGCCCAAACATAATTATAATTCTTTAATTTTTGTGTTTAAAAACTTTATTATTTAATTAATTATAAAAATAAAGTTATTTGTCTTTGCATATTATCAAGAATTATTAAATATATGTATGTTTTAATTTTAATTCATAAAGGTTTAAAATGTATGTGAAATAATTTAGACATTTCATGACTTTTCAAGGAAAATGTTAACAAAGGGAAAAAATATGATAACTGTGTTCAATTTTTCTGTTAGGAACATCTACTGAAACCTTTAGTGATTCAATAACACAGAAAATGCCCAGTGGTCTGAGGTGATTCTGTTATTTAATTATTTATTTATTTATTTATTTATTTTTGAGACAATGTAGCCCTCTGTCACCTAGGCTGGAGTGCAGTGGTATGATCATGACGTGATACAGCCTTGACCTCCCAGGCTCAAGAGAACCTCCCACCTCAGCCTCCTAAGCAGCTGGGACTACAGGTGTGCACCACCATGCCCAGCAAATGCGGGACTTCACCACATTGGCGAGGCTGGTCTTGAACTTCTGGGCTCAAGTAATCTACCATTCTCGGCTTCTCAAAGTGTTGAGATTACAGGCATGAGCCACCACACTGAGGTGAATCTATAACAAGCCCAGACCTAGCTGTGAATTGAAGAACATCAAAATAGAAGCGAACAAAATCAAATGAAGTTTCAAAAGACAAATTATTTTTGATAAATAAATAGCTAAAAGAGGAAAGACAATAAGGCAATTGTAGCTCAGTAATTTGTTAGAAATATTGACGAAAAATTGTCAAGCAATCCATATTAGTTTTTGGTGTAAGTAAATTGGGTATAATTTAGCTATGTGCTTTTCTTTGAACACAGATAAAAAATAGTGGCATCTGCTTCTCCCTTCCTAGGTATACTCAATATTAGGTTTATCTAAACAGGAAGAGTGGCTATAGCCAATGAAGGAGAATTTTCAGCTGGAAAACAAATGACCCTACATTTATCAAAACTTTATTTTCTTAATCTCTACTAATTCTATCCCTGGCCATGGGGACTTACATGATATAATTACCTGCCACAGCTTGCCATGGTTCTCAGGCAGAAGCATCTGCAAGTACACAAGCCTGGACACCAGTAAGAGTTCTCAAACTATGGTCAAAAACGTGGTTGGATAAATGTCACAATTCATTTCTCCTCTGCATTGTCTGCTGTCTGTGTAACTGGAGAGAGAAAAAAAAATGAATTATAATGAATATTCAGCATTATAGAAGCAGAAAGCAAAACGAAGAACAAAAAGTGTGAAATGATCCAGGTCATTATCTGTCCCAATATCTCACTCACTGCCAAAGTCATTTCTCAAACATCCACCTGCAACTGGACATCAATTTTATTTGTGGCTAAATTAGAGATGGATATCTCATCATCTCACAGGGCAATTGATTTACAATTTGTGTAGTTACACTAACAAGAAGTTTCTCCTTTCACCTGAGTGGCAGTGAACACAGGTTAAAGGCAAGGATCCTGAAGACAATCTTCCCAAACATTGTGAGTTTGAATCAAGGTGTTACCATTTATTAGAATCATACTATGTGTATCACATTACCTTTCTGTATATCAAGTCATTCATCCCCAAAAGGGGGAAAAGAATAATGCCTTTTTGGAGAAACTAGTATGAAGGATAAATATGGCATACCATCTAAAGTCTGAAGCACAATTTTTGGATAACAATCTATGTAAGAAACTTTTTTGTTATAAATTATTCTAAAATAATGTTTACTCACTTGTCCTAAAATATCCTATGCCCAATCTGACTGTCACTGGAAAGGCTTTCTAATATTTATTCCTTTACTTTTACAATGGAAAATAATTCTATGTATTCACATTTTCTTTGTAAGATTCATTTCTTACCTTCATCACTCTACCTTCCAGACACAAAACATCTGCTACTGTGTCTTCTAAAATATGGTGTCCAGAACAAAAAGAACAAAAAGTCACTTCAGATGTGCTCTCGCAGGAGTACAGAATTTAAAGGGAACTGTTGTTGTTGTTGTTGTTTTTTCATAGACATAAAATACTGATGGTTTGTACTAAGTTGTTTTGTTTTGTTTTGATTCATATGAAGTGTAGTTAGGCTAAGTCACTTACTGATGGTTCACTGTGTTTGCTGTGCAAACAGAATAGGGTAGGAGTTTCTAGTTGTCCATATGAGGTCCCATTATTTTGGCATGGATCAGGTTTCCTACTGAACAGACTTTTTAAAAATTCTACTTCTATAACCATGCTAACATTTGCTCCATTTGGTAGCATAGGTTGATGAATATCTTTTATCCTTTGAAATATTTAATGAATATAGGGTCAAGTCTGAATTTCAAGGAACATCACTACAGACAATCCAACAGACTAACATTGATTGATATGCTTTGGATATGGTTGTTATAGCAGGTGTTAATTTATCTCACTTACATGAAACCTGCTTCACATTTCTACCTTGTAAACAAAATATTTTTTTGAGAAACTTTGCAAAACATCTGACAAAAATAGGTATATTTTGTCTACAGTATGTTTCCCAAATATCTGGAATGCTATTATAAAAAAAGAGCTAGAGTAATCAAAGAGGACTAATTCATATTCATAATAAATCTATAATTATAACTCAGTGATAACTGATAAGTTCACAAGCATTGGTTAGATGTGGCACATGGATTCATATAAGGGAATGTATGGTCATGCAGGCAATGAAAGAACCATGGGTGGTGTGGCAAATGTTACTGTTTACCAAAACTGTTTCTTATTTCTCTGAGCTATAGTTAAGTTCATTTTTCAACCTCGTAGTTAAACATCACCATGTGGCTGAGTAGTAACTAATCTGTGGAATGTTTGCAAGGTAGTGGCTGAATTGTTTTTAAATAGAGTGTGCCTCTTTTCCCTTTTAATTCTAGGTCGTGAAAATGGTTAATAGGGCTCTGGAGAATGGCCAAGACCACATCATGGATGCATCCTGGTGTCTGAATCACACTACGTTGAAAAAAATAGCCTGCTGATGAGGAATATCAGCTTACAGAGAGTGAGAAATAAGCAGTGTTCGTGTGCTCATGCACGTGCAGTGGGTGAGGCACTAGAGTCATTATAAAATTCAGGGTTATAGTTACAGTAGTGAAGTCAATCGAAGCAATCCCACTTGAATCTGTTAGATATTTTAGTGAATTAGTGGTTGCCTAGGACTGGAGGAATGTAGGTACGGTAAGTGACTATTTAGTTAGTACAGGTTTCATTTTGGAGTGATGAAAATGTTTTAGAAATAGAGGCAACAGTTGACCAACATAGTAAGTATTCTAAATCACTGAAGTTTAAACTTTAAAATGATTAATTTTATGTTATGTACATTTTACCTCAATAAAAGGAAATGTTATTAGAAAATTTAAAAATCAAACAGAGAAGGAGAAAAAAAGAGAGAGAGAGAGTTTCTTCAAGTCCTCTTCCACCAGATATTTTCACTGCTACCTTCTTCACCTCCTTCAGGTCTTTACTGAGGTGAGCTCTTCCCTTACCAACCTATCGGAAATTGCGATTCTTTTATTGATACTTATTCTTCTTGCTTTATTTTTCTCCTTAGCACTTACATCTAACTTGCTATGCCTTTTTTTTTTTTTTTTTTTTACACTGTTTATTGCCTGACTTCTCCCATGAGAAAGGTTAGAGGAGAAATAGCTGGTGTTAATTTATCTCGCTTATATGAAACCTGCCTACTTTCTAATAGAGAAAGTAGGCTCTATTAGATGAGGGGTTCTTTAAACTGTTGTAATTCCAATTACAATCAGTATTTTATCTTATATTTAATTTCAGTCCCAAAAAATGTTTCCTATATCATTTTCAGTTCAATGAGCCTTTCTAGAGAAAACTGAAGTAAATAGCAGCTGGTGTATTTTGCTATTACAATATTATCCATCAGTATCACACCACTAGCCTCAAGCAGTGATCCAACTATTCTTTCATCACTTAGTGGTGAATATATTTAACAATCAATTCAACTTTTGGCAAGTTAAAGAGCTCATGTATTAAAATCAGTTCTTTTAATATTTTAGACATGCTGATATTATTCTTAAAATTCAGTGCCACTCTTAAATTCCGCACATGCTTTATGTTCCTTATTTCCATCTTAGGTTTCCTCACCCTTTAATTTCCTCTGAGGTCAGAGGAAATTACTTTTAACTTTTAAACTTTTAAAGTACTTTTAACTAATAACTTTAAAAATACAATTTATTTTTTCCTCTACACTGAGACCATATGTCATTGCACAGCAGGAGATATTTTATTGGTAGTGCCTTCTAGAATAATTGAGATATTGACTATTTTAGGGGAATAACATAAATCATGTTTATTTAAATTTTTAGAAGCATGTTTCCCTAAACTTTAGGATCCAAGAGTAATTATGATCTGCTTTTCATTTAAATGATTATCATAAATGTGAAGATGGCATAATTATGATTACTCCTTCCCCAGGTGGCCATCCTTCCCTATTCAACAACTCTTATTTCTTTTTTATTGAGTGTCCATGAGAAACCTTTTCAACAACAGAATGTTTTTGTTTCTCCAGATAGAATTGAAGATTTTAATTAATTTATTTTACAAAGCAAAATAATAAAATTCATAATCTTATCCTAATCCTCAGAAAATATATGATTGCCATAGAGCAAGTTAAAATTTAAAATAAGTCAATGATCTCCATAATTGCTTGTAGAAACTTTGTGCTAATATTCAGTATATGGAACACTGTGGTAGTCATGTTTCCTACTCTCATAAATCTAAGAAGTGAATTTGATTTATTTTAGCAAAATAGGGCTGTTCATATAACTTCTGGATGGATAGAGTTCCTTAATAACCATTGTGGCATGCCTCAGAGTCAGTTTTGTAACCTATTTTAGGAAATATCTTCTATCCTCTTAAAGGATGAGTTGTTTGAAATCTACTTCCACCAAAACAAAGATCACTTACTTTTATCTTTTCTTTGAATTGTACCTAAATATTAAATCAACTCTAGGAATAATGTGATGGAAGATGTGACAAACAAATTATTCTCACATAGAACTACAATTTTCTTTACTGTATTTTATTCTTTGGGTTTGAGATGTAATTTCAACTGAATGTCTTCCTGATGTACTCTGCTGCTCCAATTACACTTTCTGCTGAATCTGTTTTTGTTGTTGGTGCTTTTTGTTTGTTTAACAACCTGAAAAGTATCTTTGCTGCTTATGCATTAAATATGCATAAATAGAAGCCTGTATGAATTATTTTATACAAGGAACATGTGATCAAATTTTGGACAACTCTGGTTTAGATTTTACTAAAGAAAAATCTTGCCAAGGAAAGCATTTCTTGTAAAAAAAAAAAAAAAAAATTCATCACCTAGACCTCTGTAATATCTCTGCATTTCTGTCATTAAGATAATAGTTTTCTCATCCTACCCATTAGGTTAATTCAGCACACCCCTGCCTCCTGAAGCTTTTTACATTATTTGCAACTGTTGACCGCTTCTTTTTGCAACTCTCTACTTCTTATTTTTCTATGTTTACAATGTCAAATTTTCCCCCTTATTTTATTCCTTCTTAGTATTTTCTTTTTCTGATCATCTGTTACATATTTTGTTCCCAAGTTCCTGCATCTGGCATTCTGTTCTTGTTGTATGCACTTTTATTGGTGACCTCTAAATCACAATATGGCTTTAAGTACCATGTAAATGCTTACAAACCTCAAAGCAAGATCTCCAACCAAATCATCTCCACTGAGTGCTATCAGACGGAAATGTCAAATTATACACAAAGCAGCTTATTTATAGCATGTTTCCCTACGCCTGTTTTATCTTTCCCAGTGGATGGAATCACCCAGCCAGTGTCACTCCTAATCTCTCTGCTTTCACTCGCCCTCTGCTATCAATTAGACAAAAAGGGTTAGTCTACTTTCTTAATATCTCATATCTGTTCCTTTTTCTCATTCTCATCTGCCATTGCCCTAGTTTAGAATATACTGTTTTTACCTGAGAAATTGGAATAACTTCCTAATAAATTTCATCCCCATTCTCGGTTTCCCAAAATCCACCCTTCACACAATAGCTGAGGTGATCATCTTGTAATGTCTATTGGTAAAGCCATTTCTGTTTATAGTTTTTCAGTGAATTCCTATAAGCTCAATTACTATAACATGGAGCCAAAGGCACTTCATGTTCTATTAGATACCAACTTCTGTAGTGTTGTCATTTGCCAGTTCCTCAGGTTTCTCTTCTTCAGCTACACAAAACTCTCTATTTCAGTAGAATGACTACCACTGGGGAAGTATATCACATTTCACTACTCTTCCCTTTCTCTACCTATTTTCTGCCCCATAACTATACAAATATTTGTTGGATAGTCAAACAAGCTCCCCAACGTGTGTGTGTGTGTGTCTCTGTGTGTGTGTGTGTGTGTGTGCGTGTGTACCTCAAGTCATATTTCTCTTATTCCTGTCATATTTATGTACATACTTTATATGTGTACTTTTTTCACATGTGGCACTAACCTGCGTATCCCTGATTATCTCTTTACATATTTTAAGTACCCTGCAGGCAAACGTGTTTTTTCTCCAGTAGTGTTAAGTATAAGATGCCAAAAAAATTATTTGAAAAGAATGAAGAGTAAAACCTTACACACACACACACACAACTCTGAAGATTTATCACAATATATGATGATATGGTTTGTCTGTGTCTCCACCCAAATCTAATTATGAATTGTAACTCCCACAATTCCCATGTGTCATGGGAGGAACCCAGTGGGAGGTGATTGAATTATGGGGGCAGGTCTTTTCTGCACTATTCTCATAATAATGAAAGAGTCTCACAAGATCTGATGGTTTTAAAAATGGGTATTTCCCTGTACAAGGTCTCTCTTTTTGCCTGCTGCCATCTATGTAAAATGTGACTTGATCCTCCTTGCCTTCCACCATAATTGTGAGACCTCCCTAGCCACGTGGAACTCTAAGTCCATTAAACCCTTTTCTCTTGTAAATTGCCCAGTCTCGGGTATGTCTTTATCAGCAGCATGAAAACAGACTAATACATGCGATATCTAAATATTTGCTGAATAAAAGTAAATAAGGTATGGTTTTACTCTCCTATCATAGAAATACATCCCTTCACACAAATGCCAATGATGCCTTTTGAAATTTATTTACCTCCTTGTTTTCGTAAGAGTTGATGAATTCATCAGCGACCACCTCGTAACAGTAATGTTCACAATTTATTTCACTGAAGTTGAATTTTGAATACAACTTTGAATGAATCCTTTGCATATGCAACATCTCTATTCTTTCCCTGTCAGCATGCCCTTGCTTATTTCTGTAAAACCCAATAATAATTGTGAAAAAAAACAATCCTCCAGCTATTCAATTTCAGGTCCTAATCTAGCCTTTCCCCTTCTGTGTGTCCTCAGTCACATGACACTAAACTTCATTTTTGACACTGTGACACATCAAATTTTAATATATTCTCATTGTTTTTGGAGACCGTGCTCAGATCCCTCAGTTAGCATAATATTTGCTCCTGGGGCAATGTTCTCAGAAAGCAACTTATTTTCTCACCAAATACTCACCTGGCCAAGGATTTTTCTAGATCTATACTATCCTTCTAGATTATAGCCATTTTTGTACTTCACTGTAAAATCATTTTCTTGAAAGTTCGTACCATGCAGAAATGTTTTCACCATCACCTGGTGTGGCAAGGAATGCTGCTGTTTACCATTATTTATGCTTCTCCTTTGAACACACATAACTAACCTATATTTCCCAGCTTTCTCATAATTGTGTGGAGCCATCTGAGTTACAGTCAATGGGAAATATACAGACCTAAATCATACTACTCCTAGGACTAACCTCTAAAACATTTCACTTGACCCTTCTCACTCTGTCTCTCCCCTCATCTCCCAGCCAGATGCGACAAATCTTGCAAAAAGCCAAGAACATGGAAGAATCTGTGGTACCTAAATCACCTTGAACACAATCTGCTACATACTCTTTTGGACTGTGATGTGAATTTAAAAAAGAGCTTTTTTGTTGTAATGAATGGGATTTGGGTATTTTAAGAATAGCAATTGTTATCTGCTTTGATTAATACATCTTCCAAATATCAAGTGTAGTCTTACATTTCAAGGAGAATGTGACAAATGGCTTTTTTTTTTCTCTGTATTTGTACAATTTCCATTATTTTTGAGTGACTATAGCACTCATAATTTCTTAATATTTTCTGTAACTTATTTCTCATCGTTTATCTTCAGTAAATCACTCCTGATATCACAAGCAGGACTTATAATCCTGTGAACTGAACTATATCCTATGTCCTTCTTTCTAATAACAAATACTTCTTTCTTTTAATCCCTCATATGTACGTTTTTCGTATCATGCTTCTTGGCTTTACTTTCCTGATGAAATCCATCATCGTGTTTGGCCATTTCTTGTCATTCTTATTTTCAAGGCCCCCGTTCTCTGCCCTTCTTCTACTTGCATCGAAACACAACTCCAAGCTAGACCTCTCTAATCACAGACATTTTCCACCTTCTGGGCTGCTGAGCTTCCCTGGAGAAAAATCCCATAACTCTGCCAAGTGGGGCAGATTTATAGTTTCCAATTTTAGCTGGGGCCTCAAATTGCTTGTCAACCCTTTTACTCAATGACTTTTAGTTTGATAGCCCTGACCTACATAATGTTGTGAGCACAACTCTCCCTTATACAGTATCTAGTGCTTATTTCTGGGCATTTCAGAGGAGTCCTTTGTACAAACCCACTTTGAATTTATGAACTGCAGCCCCCTCAGTGTGTTAGCCTAGTCTCCTTCACCTACTCCAGCTACCACTTGCCCATTCGTGCTTTGCACAGTTGCCTGTGGAAGCCTCGCCACTGCCAATTAAAATCCTGAAATGCCAGAATCACTGTCAGGGATTCTGTCACCTAGAGTTGAATACTTCACTTCCTTATAGTGTCACAATTATGTAGAGTTCACTGTCTAGGGAGGTAAAAAAATAAATAAATAAAGTTTCCTTTTAACTTATTATCACATGTGGTCATCTGAACACCAAAGTAGCTGGGCTGATGGCCAGAGACTTGCAGTTTTCTTATGGAATCCTGAGAAACTGTGGTCCTTATCCCTTAGTCATAGGTGCTCAAGTTTCTTCTTCGGTGCCACAGAGCAAATAGATACATTATTCCTATAGTTTCTCTTTTCCCTTCAGCTCCTTTTTAAACCAAAATGTCTTCTCTACCGCTAGCTACAAAACAGAAGATTGTGGACAAGCTGACATGGGCTTGTACTTAGGTGGAACAAGTTTACTAATGCACTTTTAAAATAGTGAACCAAATAGTCTTTGTTACCCTCATCTGTAGTCTCTCCTTTTATATAATTCTTGACCGATTTGTGAATAATGAGCATTTTATCCTTTTTATTCTTTTTGATATATACATCAGTAGGGGAAAAATCATTTCTCCATTCATTAGAAAAATATTCATTCATTTAACAAATAATTTCCTAGTGACTATACAAGTTGATATCAAAGTAGATATTTTTAATTCTTACTTTATGTCTCCAACACACACACAGTGCAAGAGTAATAACAGCTCAGTAAAAATAGTAAGTACAATAAAATGTTAAAATAGCTGTGATAAAATTTGCTGTAATATAAAATAGGGTCACAAGAACGAGAGTGAGTAATTCCATTTGAGTTGGAATCAAAAGTTTCTTAGAGGAAATGATATATGAGTAGTTTGCATTTGCCTACGAAAGTGGCTAGCTCTTTATAAAATTATTGCAAGCATCATAGTTGATGAAACAAACTTACTTTTACAAGTTCAGACAGGGAAACTATAATGGCTTATTTATTTCCCGTGTAGATGTATGCATATGTAATCATATACACATACGGAATAGAAGGCTAAAGTTTCATATTAAACATAAAATACCTTTGTCATTCTATTCTTATCCTTACCATGCCGTGGATTGGTCCTAGTACATTTATGCAGAAAGTATAATCTGACTATAGTTTTGCTAGTTCTCCCAGTGTGGCGCTCTGTCCAATCTCCCTGCTTTTCACCTTACTTGAAATTAAACTTTACTATTTTAATTAAAAACATTTAGAGAAAACCTATTTATGTGCAAAGTGCTGTGCTGTGTGCTGTAGTTGAGAAGGAAAAAGGTGTTCATGTTGACAGGCAAGGCTTGATCTTTGCCCTCAGTGAGGGCAACACAAAGGAGAAAAAATAAAAATGTTATCTGAGACAGACCTCTCCTATTTGCTTTTCCAAAAAGAGGACACTAGAGTGTTGCTGTTGTTGTTTTTGTAATAATAGTTTAAAGTTTTGTCTTGGCCAAAAAATGATACTCCCTCTCTGCTTGGATAAAGTGATTGAAACTAGACATAAGTAGAAATTAATAAAACACAAGAAAAACACATTTTCTGAGGAGGGGATACAGCCTGGATTTGTTATTCACAATAAGAGCTATGTGATTTCTGCCATTTAGACCAATATTACTTCAAATATTCCAATATAAGATAAAGCAAAATTTACCAAGAAGGGATATTAAAGAGGGCTATCAAGGAACACAATTTAGATCATTAGGAAGGGGGAACATTGTTGTTTGCTTTTTCAGTAATTGTTTTTTATATTTTTTTAAGTTTCAATTTTTTAAAAAATGTCAACTTTTTTGTTTTACTTATAAAAAGTACTTTACGAAGTACATAGTGATGTTTCAATACATAGAATGGGTAGAGATCAGATCAAGGTAATTAACATATCCATCATCACAAACATTTGTAATTTATTTGTATTGGGAATATTCAATATCCTACATCTAACTATTTAAAACTATATATTATTGCTAATCATAACCCTATAGTGCTATAGAACACTAGAAATCATTCCTTCTAGCTTGCTGTAATTTTGTTGATTGTTTTTTATTAAGATAATGGGTCAGCTCTGCCTTGAGACTGCACACAGAGATTGCAAGTACTTAGAGTCTACATAGCTGTTTGATTCCCATAATACTTAGAGATCTTCAGTGTTTGTCATTCAAGTCTATGCATTACATCTTTTAGTGAGGTCATCTTCATGAATATTGTCGAGTAAATAGAGCCACACTAAGTAACAGGAGACGAAAGAGTTTAATAAGGAGTTAGCGCTTACTCACATGTGGAAAGAGCAGGGGTTGTGGGGGACAGGATGGCTGTCATTGAAAGGTCAGAGAAACAGAGAAGACATCAGCCTGAAAAACAGAAGAAAATGGTTTTGGAAAGTTTGTTTGGAAAAGGCCACAATTCCCAATTATCTTCATAATATCCCATACACTGTCTCGGTTTGCAACAGGACAGCTGAAAATGGTAGGAAAATTCTGAGTAGCTGCCATGGTTGGTCACTGGGATCTCATAAGAGTATAATGACTTCTCCTTACTTCTGCTTGTCATATCAAATATGAGGGCCATTCAACGGTAAATGCTAATCTGGATCCAATAAATAAAGAGATGTGGTACTCAGTATGGTAATAATGCAAAGTTTATTAACAATCTAACAAAAAGGAGTGGTTACTTTATATTTGCTACCCTAAGACATTGCTACCCAAACTCTTTTTGTGCTAATAAATAATCTGATGATATTTTCATAATCTGAAAGGAAAAACAATAGGTTATTATGTATATCCTACTCAATAGAAATAGTTGTGGCTCTGTTCATATAACACAAAAGAGACTTTAAGGGGAAAAAAATCTTACTGGCTCTCTGTATGAAAACTACATAATGATTAAAGCTTCAGTTTGCTAGGAATACATAGCAATTTTAAATTAGCACACCCCTGTGACTCTAGCTCTATAATTTGTCTTTGAGTCAGGGTTCTCCAATTGCAAGTGACAGAGAGAATCTCTAACATAAGTAGACAAGAAAATTTTTGGTAATATCGGTTTTGATTAGCTCACAATGTTGAGAGAGAATATATTAAATCTGGCATAGCATCTTATAAGCTGACTAACTTAAAATTTAGAAAACAATAAAAGATATTGTGCTTTCTTTATTTCCTAATATAATCTGATGTACCGATGGTGATACATTGAAATCTGCAATGTATCTAATGATTTTCATCAGCTTGTCACATTTAAATAATGTCAAAACATTTTTACTGGACTGGTAACATGGTGAAAATATATTGATTCTATCACTAATTACAATATGTTAACAATTTATGTGTTTTTCTTTAAAATCATAATATATTATCATTTCTAATTCTCAAATATAGTAGATAGGCTGGGCACGGTGGCTCACACCTGTAAGCCCAGCACTTTGGGGCACTGAGGTGGGCAGGTACCTGAGATGAGAAGTTTAAGACCTGCTTAGACAACATGGTGAAACCCTGTCTTTACTAAAAATACAAAAATTAGCCAGGTGTGGTGGGATGCACCTGTATTCCCAGCTACTCGGGAGGCTGAGGCAGGAGAATCCCTTGAACCTGGGAGGTGGAGGTTAGTGAGCCAAGATTGCACCACTGCACTCCAGCTGAAATGAGCAAGACTCTGTCTCAAAAAAAAAAAGTATATATATGTATATACAATAAGTATGTGTCTATACTATATATACTATATATGCTGTAAGTATATATATACTATAAAAAGTATATATCTAATATACATATTAAAGTTTTACTTTTGAATAAAAGAAGTAATCTACAAGGCTCAAATCAACAATGCTTTTATAATGTATTTATTGTTTATGTATGTATGTGTATATGCCTGAGTGACCACATGTGTTTGTGTGTGCATGCACACACATACACGTGAAATATACTTTATTCAAGTTGATAACTAATCGTGCGGATAGAAATTCTGTATTCACATCAATCTAATTTCCTTATCAAATACCATTATTTTCCCCTCCTGAGCCAAGTACAATGTTTTAAACTAGTAAAATGTCTTATTTTTAGTATTGTCAATATTCCCAGTGGTAGATCAGTGTTGCTTTCTTAAAATAATTCTGCCTTCTGGGCAACAGAATTTTTTTTCAGCACTAAATAAGACAAAATCAGTTTTGTAGCTGCTGCCTGTTTTATTGTGTGTAGGTTTGTGTTCAGATACTTCATAAACTGTCAAATTCAGATTGGCACTGGAAACACTATAATGCTTGATATTTGATGAGAAGCTGTCAACTTGCCTCTCCCGGTCAAATTGTCAGATTCTTCTTCATGATCGGTTTAGGTTAAGGGATTACTGGTAGTCAGAGCTTCATACACAAGGATCTTAATGCTCTATGATTTGTGAGAGGAGTGGGGTAGAAAAGATGTGAGACAAGTTATGTATTGTTGGAAAACTGAATTTTATATTCTTAATTATTTAAGTCTGTTTTTAGGAACTTGTAGATGAATCAGTAATTCAGAAATTACATTGAGAATTAAGCATGAAAAAGCATGGTAAAAATCCCTCTTAGTAATCATATCCATAAAAACAGATGAGTCTTTGAATTTTAGGCTATAGCTTTAAGGGAAGTTATTATTCTGTTATTTGCTAGGATAATATTTTATCTCAGTATTTCTTGTTTCTAATTTAATTTATGTTTCACTAAATATCCAGCTAGATGAATATGTGGGTGTGTGTAGCTAGACACAGAAAGGAATTGACAGAACACTTTGGCTCTATTTTCAGTGCTATAAAAAGATAAAAGGCAGGGTGCTACGGCTCACTCCTGTAATCCCAGCACTCTGGGAGGTGGGTGGGTCACTTGAGCCCAGGAGTTTGAGACCAGTCTGGCTAACATGGCAAAACCCTGTCTTTTTAAAAATACAAAAATTATCTGGGCGTGGTGGCATATGCCTGTGATCTCAGCTACTCAAGTGGCTGAGGCAGGAGAATCCCTTGAACCCGGGAGGCGGAGGTTGCAGTGAGCCGAGATTGCCCCACTGCATTCCAGCCTAGGTGATAGGGCAGGACCCTGTCTGGAAAAAAATAATATAATAAAAATAAAAAAGAGAGAGAGATAAAAACTAGCAATAAACCTCATTCTATGTGGTCATGTCTTACTTGGAAAATTGTATAGTTACTCAGAAAATTGAGGCATTTACGTAAATGTTTGAAGCTTCCCACTCTACCCCTAATTAAAACAAAACACAAATGGAAGACACAATATTGCATTATTCCCAATAAGGAAGCCCAAGGGAATAGATACTCCTTCCCTGAACTGGTTAACAGCTGGGACACAACGAAGTGCTCCTACTCTGAACCTCTTAACATTAAACAAGTAATTCAAAGGTAAATACTGAAGCATATAATTTGTTCACCAGGACAAATTTAGTGAAAGTCTCGAGGGCATTTGATGACCACAACGCCTGTGTCCAGCAGCACTGTGGGTGCCAGCTATGCCCACTGTGGCACTATAACCTGATTACATCCTAGTTTCAGATCTTAACATCTAGAATTCTCATCTATTTTCTAGTAGTCCTGCTTCTCTCTCAACATTGTGAGCTAATCAATACAGATATTACCAAAAATTTTCTTGTCTACTTAAGTTAGAGACTCTTTCTGTCACTTGCGATTGGAGAACCCTGACTCAAAGACAAATTATAAAGCTAGAGTCACAGGAGCATGCTAATTTAAAATTGGTATGTATTTCTAGTAAATTGAGGCTTTAATCATTATGTAGTTTTCATATAGAGAGCCAGGATATGTTTTTTTTTTTTCCTTAAACTCTTTTTTGCCTTATATAAACAGAGCCACAACTATTTCTATAGAGTAGAATATACATAATATACCTATTGTTTTTCCTTTGGAGTTCCATATTTTGGTTTCTTATATTTACATGTGTTTCTTGAAAACCATATATTGCTGGAGCATTTAGATCATTTAGATTTAAACTGATTACTGATTTTTTTTTTATAGCTTTAATTTTTGCTTTCAATTGGTTGGTCTTGTTTTAATTTTTCTATCTTTTCCGTTTTTGAGTATTTGAGTATTTTTTAAATTCCAAATTTAATTTTCCTTCTAAATGAATAATTGCCTTTAGAATTATTTAGTACGGTTCTCCTTTAGACAGACTCTGAAAAATCTCTTGTATACACCCATCCTTAATATTTTTATAGCCCAGTGCAAGAACACACCTTGAAGTTTCCTGTAGAGTCTTTCAAAGTGACTTGAGGCTATTGCTGCACAGAATTCTGGGATTCTAGCTCTATGGGGTATAACAGGAGACAATAGACCATCGGCATTGATGGGCATACCTCAAAGGCCCTATGGATTTCCAGACTTGTCAGGGAGACACTAGAGAAGAGCCCAGGAAGAAACCTTGAAGCCAGCGGATTGGTGCTAGAGCCGCACTTCCCTACGAGTGACCTAATAGTAGCACTATGTTTCCGTTACAAATATTTTTACCATATGTAGATTCTCACATTGACAATTCTCTCAGCATGCAGATTCACATTACACAGCCTTCTTGCCTCCGTTATCCCTCCTGAGAATCATCTCTCCTTTTAGACTGTCCATTTTCTGTTCTTAATTTCTCCCTTTGCTCTATAAATTAAGACTTTCTCTTTGCATTTCATTTCCTGACTAATTTTTTTATATTACTGGACAAATGTCTACATGCGCACACGCACTTGTGTGTATGTGTGTGTGTGTGTCTGTGTGTGTGTGTATGTATGTGTGTTGTGTGTTTCAGATTTATTTGATTGGTTGAATATGAGGATTGGTGGTGTTTGACGCTTCTGAAATCTTCCAGTTATCTTTCAAAATATGGCATTTGCCCCATTTTCTTTCCTCCCTCTCTGAAACCCCAAACATGTATCAAACATTCTCATTCTATCCTTTTTCTTTCCTGTTTCCTTGTTCTCTTATGGCATTTTTTTTTTTCTGACAGATCTGTTGTGTTGAAGCTCTTTTTATATCTTCTTAATTTGTTGTTTGACTATTTCATTGAGTTTTACATTTTTCTAGTTGTATTTTTTTTTCATGAATTTCTATTTTTTATTCAAGTCTGCTAGGTGACATTTTAGTTTCCTGAAGATACATTCAAGTTTGTGCTCTTTCTTTTAATATACTAATTACTAGTTTTAAATTTTCTAGTTACGTTTAGAATAAGGAATATTTAATGTTAGTAATATATAAAGTTTTTTTGTCACTCACCATATCTTCATAATACATGTTATCCCTGTATCACAGAACAGATGCATTGTATCGCAGAGAAGAAATTTTCAATGAATAGAAAATATTGGTTTTATTGCTTTACTTAGGTCATTCATAGGAATGCTGCTCAGAAATTTTAAAGATTCTTTCCTAGGCCTTTTTAAAATTTTCTGTAAAGAAAATGTCTGTCATTAGAGATAGGTCTTTTAATTTTTCTCTCTACATATTCATTCTTCGAAATTTGACCTTACAACTTGACTTCGATTATTATTTATATTTTGATGACTTTCCAAAATATATGTATCCATCTGAGTTATTTCTTATCATCATAAGGCCTGTATATGCTATTATCATTGATAAATATCATGATGGTGTTTTTGTTTTAAAAACATTTCAATTTTATTTCTTTGTTTTTTAGACTTTTGAGTTCAGGGGTACATGTGCAGGTTTGTTACATAGGTAAGCCTGTGTGATAGGGGTTGGTTGTACAGACTATTTCGTCACCCAGATATTAATCCTAGTACACATTAGTTATCTTTCCTGATCGTTTTCCTCCTTCCACCCTTCACCCTCCAAAAGGTCTCGGTGTGTGTTGTTCCCTTCTAGGTATCCATGTGTTCTTGTAATTTAGCTCCCAATTTTAATTAAGAACGTGGTATTTGCTTTTCTGTTCCTACATTAGTTTGCTAAGGATAATGACCTCCAGCTTCATCCATGTCCCTGTAAAGGACATAATCTCTTTCTATTTTATGGCTGCATAGTATTTCTTGGTGTATATGTACAACATTTCCTTTATTCAGCCTATCACTGATGAGCTTTTAGATAGATTTCATGTCTTTGCTATTGTAAACAGTGTTGCAGTGAACATTTATAATAGAATAATTTATATTCCTTTGGGTGTATACCCAGTAATAGGATTCCTGGGTCAAAGGGTATTTCTTCAAAAACTCAATTGATTTGTGTCCACAATCTTTCTTCCCCTGTATTCTATTCTCAGAAACAGTACCATACGCTGCTAATTTGCTCATAGCTGAGTTGATAAGTCATAAATCCATAAAACCCATTTATCTCACTGTTCATATCCAGGAGCAACAAATTCTATTGAGACTAACACTAATAATAGTTTTTGCACCTATAATCTTCATTCTTCTTGTTACTTCAGTGTGGATTACAATAATTTTTCCTGCATTGTTTTATGAAATAGCCTTTGAATAGACTAATTTTCTCTGACTCCTTCCAGTAGATTCTCCATGCCACTACAAATATTTTTTTTTAACAAAAATAATCTTGTCATTCTGCTGGCAAAATATTTCACTGAATACTTACTGATCTTAGATAAAGTGCAAACCTTTTAGTATGTTATTCAAGGTCATTCTTTCCTCCCTCACTTGTTCTCTATATTCTAACAATATTTCATGCCCAAATCCATGTCTTCCCTCGATTTTTGGTCTGTATGTGTGCCCTTCTCCATCTGGACAATGTGCATCCATTGTTTAAACTTTCTAACCCCTAATTCTTCCACTGTTATTACAGTTGTCAATTGTTTGAGGAAAATTTCCTTAAACCAATGAGGCTAGACTGCTTTTCCTCATAGAATGAATAATCCAACCAATAATCATATTGCTTATCATAGTGCATTATTATGCTTCATAATTAGTCTCTTTCCTTCCCTAAGCCATAAACACAGTGAGAGGAGGAACTGACATTTTCCCTTTTAGCTGCAGACCTAAACATATTGCTGAACACAATAGGCATTTAATTACTACTTGCTGAATGGAGAGTTGAACAACCCTTTAATTTGCAGTATAATTAATAAAATATATGATTTAAGTGTGATTTTAAACATCATCATACTAGATACAATGAAATGTAATGCATATAATGAAGCATAAGAATCCTGTACTTAAGTAGTGTATAGTCTATTTTGCCATAAATGATTCAAACTCCTTAAAGTTAATGAACAATAAGCTGTTTACTATTGCCGATATATATTGCAGAGAATAATTCACATAGGTGATCACTGGAGCCATTTACTCTAATAATTCTCAGAAATTCTATCACATCTCTCTCCTTCTCAACCACCATTTCTTGCCTGTAAATAACGCCATTTCTATGATAAATAAGAATAGACTTATCCAACTTGAAAAGTAAGCAGGTATTAAAAAAATAAACATATCTGGCCTATAACATTTTCAGTTTTAATCATATGTTTACAGTTTAGTAAGGGAGATAGTGTTCAAAATATACAATTTAAAATAAGAGTAATTTAGAGTAATTGCAAGAATGAGCGTAATTATAACATAGTAGTAGAGGCCAGGACTAGCTTGAAGAGCTATGATATGTTTTGATATATTTGGAAAACATTGATGATCTTATAACAATTTATAGACTCTGATAAATAACAAATACATTTCTAATTGTCCAATACTGCCATTTGAATTTGGTAGGGATTTTGGAGATCTTCAAGCATATAAAATGTCTAATGACTTTATTATATATTTTTGGGTTGATAAAATACAGATTTTAGAGAAAACTAGTGAAAATGGGAGACAATTAAATGTTAATATTTGTGAATAATTTTATTTCATAAATCTTTATATGTAGATTAATTTCAGCAAAACCTTATATAGCAGTCAGAATTTGCTATGTGCTATTTTCTTTCAATATTTTTAAATATAGTGGGGAAAAATAAAGATAAGGAAATCTTAATAACTTCAAGAAATTAAGGTTATTCTCATAATCAACAGATAACTAAAGGTTAGAAATGAAAATATTCTGCAAATGAAAAATATGCATTTTGTAACCCCAATATACATACAGCCAACAATTTCTTTTTAAGAGTTTTCTAATTAGATAAATGTATTTAAGCAAAGGTGCATGGGAATAACCAAAAAGACACCCTTCTGCCACTATTAGTGAAACTGCAGCAATTTATTTAAATTATTTCACGGTCAATATTGAGGTTGCTCTTTTATGTAAAACAATTCCCAACACATAGCAACTATCTTTCTTTTTAGAAAAATGTAGAATACATTATTAGGCCACTAATGTCAACATTTAGAAAATAAAGACATGGGTAATGTCATTCTCCATGTCTGTAGGCAGTGAGAAAGCCAATGATTTTCTTCTTAGCAACCCTGAAAACAGATGTGAATAAAGAGTATTTCCCCAGAAAGCAAAATCATGTCTAAGAACTTCACAAGAAACATGTTACTGGCCAGCAGTGCTGCACATTTAAAATGCTGCTGAGTAAGTTGGAGGTCATCCTGATAACACTGCCTGGTGAAGAACAAGTTGGCACTTTGCTATGGATTTCCCTGCCAGAACCTCTTCCTGTTTTACACCTTCATTTGACCCAGGATGGGTTTTGTATCCAAGATCTAAAACTAAGATCAAATATATTTCTTTAATAATGTCACATTCCAAACAGGGACTCAGATGAAGGACCCATTGAAGGGATTGGTTACTCACATAGGTACCACCATGCAGAAAGATAATGAGTAATATAGTTAAGAGATGTTCCCATCAGGGCACCTTGGATTAGTTCAGACAGTTGTCCCAGAATGTCATACAAAACATGTTGTCAATCAAACTTAAAGTTTTTTAAGAGTGCCTATATATTGGTAAATTAAACTTTTGTTTGTATTCTTCAAAATGGTTTTCATGTGATAGATCATACTGAACTGTGTTTATATAATTTATTTAGTGGATTGTTTTCTCTAAGCCTCATCAACCACATTACTCTCACAGGAATTTCATTAGTGATTTAACTCCAACAGGTATAACTTCAGGTGTTACCAATTTTCTTGAGTTTCTTTCTCCCTCTAGTATCCAATATCATATACCCTCCCAAGTGGGTCCCAGCAGTTCTTCCCACTACTATTCTCACTTCACTACAGGTCACTTGCTGTTCCCCTTGAGTGAGGGCTTCTAAGTTGCTTACTCTTCTAAGTAGCTAGGTTACTCTTCTAAGTAGCTTCTTGATATTGCACTATGGCTGTTTACACTCAAAACTGTAAATGTCATTGGCCATTGGACTACGAATTGTCACTTGTCGTATTACTTATCACTGTGTCCCCAGTGTTTACCATCAGGTCTGGGATACACTAAGCAATCAATAAATATTTAAGGAATTGAACTTAACTTGCTTTGTCTGCGGAGACTTTATAAGGTGGTCAAATATCTCTCAGCTTTTATGGGATACTCTTTTATAGAGACATCAGAGTTGAAGTGTTTAGACCCAAAGAGCTTGTTAGGACAGTCCCTTCACTTTCATAAAGCTTTGTTATTACCAGGATTGGAAAAATATATTTTACCTGGAGTGATGGCTCCTTGTGACCCGAATGCACTAGTACTGTTTACCTAAGAAACCTTCCCAGAAGTGCACTATAGCCTTCCCTTACCATGATGTTGTTATTTTTCAGACCCCTTTCTGCTTCTCGCCACCAATCTACATGACTTTATCAGACATATTGTGAATATTTGAAGCTCAACTATGCATAAATTTGGGGTTGTTTTAAGTATTCTATTACTTATGTATGAGATAAAGGTATGACTTTCAATCACTTTGCAAATATTGAAAACCGCATTAAAGTATTTCCTTTTGTTAACAGCCAGTAATATTAAAACTTCAGCCTCCAAAATGTAGAGAAGTCAAACATTTTAAGCAGTATTAAAGAATCTTAATATCCTTTTGAAAGTTTTACCATGGATTAGCATTATTGGCATGGATAATTAAATTGATTAAAAACATCATCAGATTTGTTAAATTGTCATTAGTCCTGTTTAGTCCCATGGTAATGGTAATTAAAGTGGAAAGATAGAAACTTCAATTAGAAAGAAAAGCTCAGAGCTCCTGTTTTCTCAAGATCTAATGAACACCTGGTGCCTTCGTACTCTATTATAGCGTTGGAATTTTTTGAAAAGTAAAGATGGAGTAAAAAAATACAAAAAACATTAGGACCATTTCTTTGTTCAAAAATCCTTCAAATATCTATTGTATGCAGATGTCCCAAAGGCTGTGCGAAAATGTGCCAACTCAAGATTTATTTCAAGCTTTTTTCAAATTAGTAAAACACGCTTTTTTCAAATTAGTAAACCACGTCTTACAACCATTTCTTCAGTGTGCTCATGCAATGTGGCCTGGATCTTGCAGTTATCCTCCCTCTCCTTTGTGTCATCTTATCTCTTTTTCAGTATGCAAATGTATAAATATTCTCTATTGTCTTCTATCCTAAGAACAGTTACAACAACAAAACAAACTCTTTTAACTCCACACTTAACTTTGTTTAGTACATAAGAGAATTCATTACTCTTTTCGATTTCTTGGCTACATTTTCACAGAGACACTTGTTGAGAAATTATTCATAATATCATACAGCATATCCTAGCCTCCTATTTTTCCCTCAATTCATTCCAACAGAACTTCCATCCCTATCACTCCACTGAAACCGATCTCACGGTCTCTCCAGTGACCTACCTGTTTTCCAGTCCAGCCATTCGAAATTTCTAATCATAAGGAATTTGAACTCTCAGTAGTGGGCAGCATTTATATCTTCATGCTCGTAATACACTTTTCTTGTAGGTTCTGTGACACTGTTTACCTTTGTGTTTTGACTATCTTACCAGCTGTCCTAGGTTTGGGTTCTGTGAGGCCCATATACATTTAGTCTTGGTTTTTCTACTACATCAGCCATTGCTGAGTTTCCCTTGTTGGCTCTTATTCTACTACTTCATTTCTATCTATAGGAATGCTTCAAGGATAAGGAGTGTACTTTCTTCTTCTCCCTAGGTATTCCCTCTCCTTAGATTACCTTGTTCAATGCCCCTACTTAAATATTTCATTTATACTCATGACTCCCAAATTTATGTCCTTAGCTTTGAATCCTCCCCTGAGCTCTAAGTGTACATTAGGATGTCTAAAAGACATGACAGATACTACTGACCAAAAAAAAAAATATCTATTTTCATTCCTACCAAAACACATGTCCCTCTCTCAATCTCCTGTGCCTTTCCAAATATCATCATTCCCCCTGTTCTTCAGCATTACAAAAGTGCCATTAAGGATGTGGAACAGCTGGTTTATATTTAATTCATGTGTAACATTCAAAATAGCATTCTGATTCATATAATGAAGATTATAATAGTAGCTTCACATTTAGAAGAGATATTAACTTAATTCTTAGAAAAAGCACTCAAGTTTCAAAGAAATTCACAAAGCACAAATGTCATCAGGATGCCACATATAACATGCACAAATTTCTAAATAAAAACCTAGTGTAGTCTGCCCCCAAACCACAAAGTAAATAATCAGTCGACACATTTTTATTGAGTGCTTCCACTGGACTAGACTTGTACTTCATGATACTTTTACCTTAGTGATCTAAAAAGTCATGACTTCAGCCCTCAAGTGGACACAGGAGATAGGCAATAAACAAGTAATAAATTAACAGTTACTACTTAAAATCAGGAAAGGGTGATAGATTTAAGGAAAGTCAATATTTAAAAGGTGACGGAAAGCTTCTCTAAGTTTTTTTCTTTGCTTGTTTCAACTGAGTTCAACAAATTCTGAGAAATTATGATCTACAGACACTGTGCAAGGTAATGAGAATACAATGATGTATAATGTATATTATCTGACACCAAGAGGATACTAGTCTACTGTCCATAACTATTAAAGTGATGGTTGATGCTCTTTGATTTTCCTAAATAAATGCTTAATTCACTTACTTAGTCTGAAATCTAATTTTGAATATCAGAATTTAATTTTTATTCTTACTGTAATTTACCTAGACCATGGTTTCAAATATGTTAAATATAACACCTACTTTGGAATTAATATATATCAAAATTTTGTATATGTTGTCATTGTTTTTTTCTGTAATTATGTAAGAAAAATAGTCCATAGTTACTATGAATTTTATAACTCTTTAAAATAAGTGTTTAGTTACTCAGAAGATAATTTCTGTACATTTTAATTATAGTCATATATATACTGTAATGTACATTATTTAGTCGTTGGAAATTCATACATTTGGAAAATAGATTCACTATGCTTGAATTTTCTATTGCCTCCTACCTGTACATGAGAGAAAAATCAATGCCATACATTTGTACAATGCGTGAAAATCTACAGGGGAAGAAGAGACTAATAGATGTGGCACAGAGGAATTTTAGGCTAAATGACTCTGAATGATACAATAATGGTAGTTACATGTCATACACTTGTGAAATCCATAGAATGCAATACATGTGAACCCTAGTGTAAAATATAGACATTAGTTGATAATGATGGGAAAAATATAGGTTCACCAATCGCAATAAATGTAGCACTCTGAGGTGGAATACTGATAGTGAGGAAAGCGGTGTATGTGTGAGATCAGGTATGTGTGAAGTACGAGAACTCTGTATCTTGCACTCAATTTTGCTGTGAGCTTAACACTACCCTAAAAAACAAAATCCACTAAAATGAAACAAATAAATATATAGGGGAAAAACCTATAAGTGTGTGTACATAGGTGCATATGTATATATTTATGCATAAACATGGAGAGACACATAACTATGTTAAGTGTATATTAAACACATATGTGGTATAAATATATTAACATGTTTGTATAAACACACACGCACAAAGAAACTTTATGACACTGTATCTGTATACATTATTAATCCTCATGAGAGCTTTTTGAGATACATACCTTTGTCATTTTAATGGCATACAATTCAAGACAGAATGTTGACCTCTCTACCAAAGTTCACTTGGCTCTAAAGGCCACAGCAGGGGCTTGCCCCTGACCTCTATTGTTAACCATTTTTTGTAATCACCTTATTACACTCTTCTGCTGAATTAGTATCATTATAACTAAAAACATCTTTTTAAAAATGTCTTAAAGCTTACAAGTTATATTTCAATATTTGTGTTGAGGACTCTGGCAACCTTGTATTTAACTAGCTGTTTTTATTTGAGGATTGTATTAAGAGGACAGCTCCTTTTCTGTAGTTAAAGCAATAAGGGCATTAAGAGAAAAAGATATTAAATTTACTTTGGGATGTAAATATTTTTCAGTGTGTGATGGCTTACGAGAAATCCCACATGGGCACTAGTAAATGATATATATTTTTGCAAACTTTCCTCAAGCCATGAGATTCTTCAAGGCTGACATGATTTGATTTGGTGAATGATGTGGGTGGTGTTAAAATTGAGTCTTTTCTTACATTTAATTGAGGGAGTTAACTTGCCCTTTGTTTAAAATTGATATTTTTCCTGATTCATTGAGTAACCACATCCCTTAATACTGACACTTCTAGGCTGGCTAGAAGATTCAGACATCATTACTGTCCATGTAACTTAACCATTTTTATTTTTAAATTAAAGTGAACCTTTAACCACCTATCACAACCCACTGTCTTTTCTTCATCTATGTGAGTGTCTACTGGAATGGTGAGTTTACACATTAATGTATTTTTTTAGATTTTTAAAATGAAAAAAATAGCTGACATAATGCTGCAACACAAAATGCAAGGTCACCTGTCAGGAAAAAGGAAAACCCAGGTAAATAATCTCAGGAGCAGATTTCTTAATGTTTGGCTTATTCCACATTTATTTAATACTTAAAACTGCCAGAGTGGGTGCAGGGCCTAAAAAGAACTTGGTAATAGGGATTTAGATAGAAAATTTTGACAGTTACATGACTGTATAAAGTAAGTTCCAATTCAATGTTTCGGAAATGTATAATTTTTGCATGAAGGATGTATGACTGTTTTTTCTACATAATTGGGAGTAATTGGCAGGTACCACCCTATCTTATTTAGTGTGGGTAGTTTCTCACAGAAGGTAGATTTGATTGAAAGATGGCAGTGAACAATTATTTTTCCTCTATTTCCATAGAAATTCCTACCAGTTTTTAACTGATTAACCTGTTTTTGATAGTTAATCAGTTACTTAAGCTTTCACAGAATTAACTAATGCCTGCTTTAATAGCACCTCAAATCATAATGGAAAATTGTTTCCATGTCCATCTTGACTCAGACCAAATCATCACACTGAGATTTATGATAACATAATGAAGCCTAACACTTGTTTGTCCCTTACAAGATATGTAGGTTGCATGACACATTCATACTATTTGCTTTGTAAAACTGGGATACACTGTTAACTAAATGCTACTGAATTCTCTGGTCAGATGGTTTGGTGTTAGTAAGAAGTAATTACCTGGCCAGGCGCGGTGGCTCACGCCTATAATCCCAGCACTGCGAGGCCGAGGCAGGTGGATCACAAGGTCAAGAGATCGAGACCATCCTGGCCAACATGGTGAAACCCAATCCCTACTAAAAACACAATTAGCCTGGCATGGTGGTGCGTGCCTGTAATCCCAGCTACCTGGGAGGCTAAGGCAGGAGAATTGCTTGAACCCAGGAGGCAGAGGTTGCAGTGAAGCAAGAGCATGCCACTGCACTCCAGCCTGGAGACAGAGCGAGACTCCATCTTAAATAAATAAATAAATAAATAAAAGTAATTACCTCTGTATACTCAGCAACACCGTCTATTTTGTCCAGATTACAAAGGTCTGCTCTCCCATTGGAGGGCATTCTCTGCCACAGTACAAAGGCCCACGTACTAGCCTATTTCTTTTTTTTTTTTTTTTTTTTTTTTTTTTTTTTTTTTGAGACGGAGTCTCGCTCGGTCGCCCAGGCTGGAGTGCAGTGGCCGGATCTCAGCTCACTGCAAGCTCCGCCTCCCGGGTTTACGCCATTCTCCTGCCTCAGCCTCCCCAGTAGCTGGGACTACAGGCGCCCGCCACAGCCTATTTCATATGCCACATTCTCAAGCATGGCTTTCCACAAGAACTTCCTCTAAGAAACTGTTCCAATATGACAAGTCTTGCATAAAGCATTGGTAAAAAGTATTGTGTTACTCTATACAAATTATTCTCACTTAGTCTAGTTGAGTGAGAACTTAAACTTTACGTTTATTTTTCCAACTTAAAGAGATATCAGAATATATCATGTCTTCAAGCAAGCTTTAAATTATTAATTTAGTAACTCTAATCTTCTTGAATCTATTCCAAGTTAATACGGTATTGGTTATGCATGGTTCTGCTACCAATAAACAATGTTGATGAAAGATAAATGGAAAAGTATTTTATGTTTTTTTCTAATTAAAATAAATGGAGAATTATACTTATCAGCAAGAGAATAATGAGGCCTAAAACTTTTTGTCCCTTAAAAGATACATAGGTTGCATGACACGTTGATACTATTTGTTTAAAAACAAATGGTATACACTGTTAATTAAATGCTAGCAGAAAATTTTTGAAAATTTTTCAAAATTTTTTTCAAAAATAAACATATACTTTGATCCCATGCTGGAAAAACCTGTATTTGTAGACTTATTTAAAATATAAAGCTAAACTTTGAAGGCAATAAATCACAAAATCTTTAAATATAAATATTAGATGTATCTTTATGATTTCTGCAGTTTTGGTGTTGGTGGGGGATGCAGGTTATCAGCTATTTGAGCCTTCACAGGGTTAATTAATGCCTGCTTTAATAATAACTTAAATCATAATGAAAATTTATGTTTCCATGTGGTCCATTTTGACACAGACCAAGTTATCACACTGAGATTTATCATAGCAGGAATGTTTTGAAAATAAATTTTTAAAAATACCTAATTCGTAATGAGCTAAATTTCATTTGTAATGTTGCTTTCATAATTTATTTGGTATATGTTTATTTTCTGACAATATTTATTGAGTAGGAATACCGTTGTGAGTAGTTGAGATGTAGCCAGCATCTTTCCCTTTATTTTTCTCAATAACCTAGCTTCCTCTTGTGAACTAATATCTTACACACACACACATAAAAAAGGGCTTTGCCTTTTTCCATGGGTGAAGCATAAAACCTGACTTACATGTATCAGTCCAGTATACTCCTTTATCAAATGACTTTACTAAAGGTAACTTCCATTGTCTTAGGAATTTTAGAAATTAGTTTTTTTTCTCTTTCTCTCCATCACAGGGTTAAAGAAACAAAACCTAGAATAGTTTTCATTATTTGCTGCCATGCAGAACATAAAGCTGAGGGGTTAGAGCCAAGAAACATCCTAGGGAAATTGATCTAAATCCTAATCACATCTATTGCTAAGTCAACATTAACTCTTGGCATTGTTAATCATGTAACATAATAATTTTTCTGCAATTTATTTTTCCAATTTGAGTCAGATCTGCAGTTACTTGTAAAGAAGTATACAACATATAGGGCATTTGTTACCAGGAGTGGGGTTACAGGTAATGGGCTAGAATAGTTTTTAAAAAAGAACTCTGTCATACGAGAAGGTAAAAATCTTTGTTCTTCAGTTGAATAACAGTTGGTTTACTTTGGACCTTACAGCACGTGCTACCAATATTACAGTATTCAGTAACTGAAAAAAAAAAAAAATAGGTAAGATGATGGAGTCTATACGAAAAAAAAAAAAAAAGATGAAATATTGCTTTGATATTTACTTCTGAAAACAGACAGAAAGGAATGTTTTACCAAGAGTGGCTCTTCCGTCTGTGATCTGTAACAAAAGTATTACACTTAATTTTGAGGGTCCTCCATGCTTGGGAGAGTTGAATTACTTAAACCAAAGAGAGAGCTGGCTATAAAATATTCAGAGATGAGAGACATAGTAGGAGAAAATATAAAGGAATAGGAAATATATGGCCTTCCCCTAGCATATTTGTAAAGTATTGTCTTACTGAAAAATTATATAAATACATTATGGAAATAAAACTGAAATAAGGATTGAGAGGCAATATGTATAAATACTCACCCACTAATTCCCATTGTTTCTATTGGCTTCTGCAAAGATACAGATTATACATACATGTGTATGTAAATAATCTTCAAAATATGTCTTATACACATAAATGTTCCCCAATTAAAGATGAAAACAAGTAATAACAACATTATTTTTCGAAAGTCTTTCATGTGACTATCTAATTTGCAACTTATTGAAGGTTGGTACATGTTTTCCAAATGTAATTAGCTGACATTCTTTTTATACACATGCCAAGTATTATTTTTCAATGTGGTACACAAACAATATTTTTCTAAGATGCTGTGGTTACTGATCTTATAAGGCCTCATTAAGAATCATTTTTAATAAACATATATAAAAAAGACTAAGTCCAATATCCTTTTTAAAGTAATATTTAATTTCATGAATTCCCATTTACAAGTGGAATGGACAGGAATGATTTTAACTCTTCAGTAATATTTTTATATTAATTAATGATTTTTGATGCAATATATATGGCAATAAACCTCCATATGTGTTACCCATTAGTACTGTATTTTTTTTTAAATGGGGATGTAGCACTAATAATCACTACCTGTAAAATAAAGAACATTATTATTTTGGTGATTTTACAAATCTTTTCTGAGTTGTAAATTCTTAAAAAATAAACTCTAACAATTAGAGAATACTATTTGATTTCCACCTTTTTAGTACTTTTACCCCAAAGCAAACATTAAACACATAACCTTGATAGGACAGACTATCTGTCTGGTATTATGAAACACTGGTGGGAATAAGAACTAGTATCATTGATATGCAAAATTGTGTGATTATCTCTGCAAATCATCAGGAAAATGTTGAAAGGTTAAAAATCAAAACAAAATATAGTGGTGATCCCCAAAACTATTTTGACATTATTTTGACGATTACTAATTAAATCTCAACCAAAATCTTTTTTTCCCATTCATAATAATCACCCTACCCTCAAATGTCTTTAAAAAATACATGAAACAGTTCAATAACAAAAACCAAAGAGCACGAACTATTTTCAAAAACAGAAAAATCTCTAGTGCAGAAAGAAATCTCAAAGAGCAGATTCCTTTGCAGACGTTAATCAATGCGCTTGCAAATATTATGAAGATTTCTCTTTCCTCTTTGGCAGACAGTCTACTCTATTTGAAGTTTCCATTCCCACTCCGTTTTCTGTTCTTTTTTTAGAAGATCTTGACCGTTTCTTCTTCATACATGAGGCCTGAATATTAGAATCTTCTATCCACCTCTGAAGCCGGAGAGTAATTAAGTTCCATGTTACATAGGCTTGGATCGTGCAACTGGACGACAGAACAGCAATTTTAGCTGCCAACACATTTACATTTCCAGTAATGGCATCAGGATTCTGATTCTGCGATCCAGCCAGGTGAAACCCAACAGTGAGTACGGAAACAATTAAAGTCATAAGTCTACCCAAGATAAACACAATGGCCCACAGAGACATGCCTTTCTGGTACTTTTCATCACTAAAGTAAAACAGGCCGCACATGTGGGAAAGTAATTCAACAAAATAATGCAGTACCAAAAGAAGAAGTCCCAAATGATTCAAGTACAACAGATAAGCTCCAGTAATGTGAAAGAGGTGAAGACCAATGTAGACAAGTTGACGAGGGATGTCCTGTTTTCTGATTTTCTGGAAGTAGAGTTCAGGAAGAGCATGAAACCAGTAAGCCAATTGGGATATGTAGAAAAACTTCATTTGAAATGTCATCATGCGATGGGGATGAGCCCTCCATATGAGAGTTGGGTCTGACAGGCAGTTTTCAGAAATTAAAATGAATGTGCCCCAAATACAAGAAAAAAAGTAGAACACACTAAACTGACCAGATTCATTAAACTTGTTTTGTTTCGCTTTGGTGAACTGCATTCTCCTGTTAATTTTATCCAACACATATTCCTGAATTGTGGCATGAATAATGATTGCCACCAGCATGTAGAAGAAAACCGTGGCCAAATCTTTGACACCATAATAATAGAGGGACTTTGATCCCGTGGCTGGTTCCTCTGCTGCAGGGACAGCAACACTGTGTTGAAGAGTGAGAAACACTATGGATGCTTCTGCTGTTCCCTCGAACACAAGCCCCAGCAGGAAGAACATCCCCACGCAGGAGACGATGTCCGCATGATTCTGCAGGATGAATTCCTGGCTCAGAACTGGGGGGTTCCTGGCGCTCTTCTTACGGAGCCCCATGGTGGCGCTTCCCGGATACTCACCGGCAAGCCGCAGCTGCCTCCCCCTGGCTGCTCCTCACAGCGCCGCCGCCACGGTAGCGGCTCCGGGGGCTCCACTTCCCATCCTGAAGTCAGTCCCGGGTCGCCGCGGCCGCCCAGAAAAAAAAAATAAATCAAAGGCGAGGGCCGAGTGGAGCTGAGCATGCGCACCAGGGGGACGGCGGAGGCAGGGAAGGAAATCGAGCGCCGCGCCCCTACCCGGCGCCAGGCCCGGGGTTGAGAGCGGTGATCTTCAACGTTGATCGTCGCTTCTTCAAACTCGCTGCCATCGTCAAGATGCTCCTGAATTCTTTTTTCAGTGGCATCTTCATTAGTAATCATGATAAACCTATAGAGCTCTGGTTATTCTTCAGATCATTAATTGTAACAACAATAGCATAATAATAACAGCAAACTCCCAGTACTACTAATCAGTTGCTGTGCTAAGCATTTTATTTATATTTATGAATTTAACTTTCCTGAAACACCCAATGAGGTAGATACTGTGATAATCTCCCCTCCTCCACCCCTTTTCAAGAGACAAAATACTGAGGCACAGAGAGGTTAAGTAACATGGCCAAATTCACATCCCTAGTAAGTGTTAGAGCAAAGATTTAAATCCAGTCTGGCTCCAGAGAGCGTGCTTTTCACTATTACGCTGTACTGCCTCTTACTGTAAATCAATTATACCTGGAAATATTTACTGGGTCAACAATATAGCATGTTAAAACTAGTGCCCCTATTTACAATAATAGTAATGTTTGCAATGATAACGTCTAGCCAGTATTTTGAAAGACTGAGTGACAGAAGGAGAGAAGTATTAGTTCATGGAAAGGTCTTTTGGCTACAAAGCTCAAAACCGAATCTCTTCATTACAACAGATAAGAACCTCATATGTCATTTGTGTAGGTTTTGCATATATAACTTTGCCAAAATTTACATTTCAAAAACAGCTTCTTCCTTAGCGCTATTATCTTTCTCAATTCAAATTTCATGTCAGTCTTCGAATTTCTCCTTCAATGCAGAGTGATTTTCTTGTTTCTTCTGTGTCTCAAGAGATTACAGTCATTTCTGATAGACTTAAGATTTGAAGTTCATAATACACATTTTAGAAGAAAAATTGCCACAGGATTTAACGAATAAAGCATGGAGTATATTTAGGCTGTCCCATTGCCTTTTATCATTGTTTCTCTGTATCCTATACACTGGTAATAGATGCAAACCAAATTGTGTCATTACTTTTATGATGCTGAACAAAGTCCTCTGATCGATGGAAAGTGCACCTGCATTTCCCAGAACAGTCAAATTATTGCATATAGAATTGTTGTGGAAGGTGTTCCTGAGATAAGGAAATTACCTACATATTTTTCCACTGCAAGAATTCACTATTTCTTGAAGGATTCCTCATTGAATAGTACATTTTTTTGAGGGTTCACTGTATTCTTTGTTTTCCTAGCTTTTTCTCAGTTCTTGACTCTGAACTAAATCATCGAGGAATAAAGGTCTAAAAATTAGGGCACCAAGAAATTAAAAAAAAAAAAATCAAACTTGTGGATAGCAGTCCTTAGGAATCAAATACAAGAACAGTGCCTTGAGGGGACTGTCAAGACTTTATTCAAGAAAGTAGCTATTTACCTTTTTGAGACAAATTATAATTTTAAATATATAATTCATTATAGACATAAACAATGTGACTGTGATCATTTTGTGGCACAGTAATTAAATATAAAAATTACTTGTTTAATTTCTGAATTTGTATTTGGCATACAGACCTCCCAACATTACTTGTACGAATAGGTAGATTTCAACCTAAGAAAAAAATTCACATATCAAAGTGAACAATGCACATATTTGTATATACATGTTAAATGTTATTTTGCTATTAAGGGAAAAAAAGCAATTATGGGCTAGTTTAAAATTATCTCTGGACTTAAAAAAATAAGCTTTTTTTTTTCTCTTTCTACTTGCTTTTCCTGTAGAGGAACTTTCTTCAGCGTATCATCTCTCCCTTTGTTGAGCTTATAACACCAAATGATTCCCCGTATTGTAAAATTTTAATTTAAATTTTACATTTAATGTAGTCTAAGTGTTTGAATTTTAGATTCAGATTTCACCAAAATATCCTCATAAAACATAAAATGTCATATTAATGGAATATATAAAGGTATTTCAGTAATATTTTATGATATTTGATTCCCTTGGTTTTCTTGGCATTTTTATTTGACAAAGAATAAACTGTATATAGGAACATTTTCAAAAATTATAACACCACTATGATTATTAAATCATATAGTATATTTTCTGGGTATTCTTCCTTTATGAACAGCTCTATGTCTATGGTACAGATAATTATTAAAATTCAACTGGAGACTTCTACTTCCACCTATAAAGTAGTAACTGTGTTTGAACTTTCACTCCTGTTGTAAGTAACTTTAACACTGGACAAAATATATGAAATAACTCTTTTCAAATAGTTCAAAACACACAGCATAGGACTATGATCTGTGAGAGAAGGCAGACAAATGAGATGAGTCCGATAATTGTCCTGATTTTCTCCTGGAAGCATTTTCCAAACCAGCCTGCAGGAAAGGAAAACCCAAAAGCTCCATGCTTTTGCTGATTTGAGGAGAGAGAAATTAGGAAAAGCTGAGGTCCCTGAAATTTGCTGGACAGAGTAATTGTGCAGAGAAAGTTAGGTGGTTAAACGAATTCCAGAAATTTGCATACGTGTTCCCTAGATTCTGCTACTAATATTAAGTCGTGCATGTATAGGGTTAAAATGCATAACTCCAAGTGAAAAATAATGGAGCGATTGTGAATTGAAATTTCCCAAGACTTCGCATAGGACTTGGAAACTTTCAAAATTGGAACAGCCAGAAAGTAGAATCCGCATTGAACACTTGTGACATTCAAACAAGATCCAAGAAAAGCTACACTGTTTTAAGTAAGGCTAAACTTGCCCCAAGGAAAAAGCTAATTCATGCTCATAAACACAAAGTTTATAAGAAGCTTTGAAAAGGTTAAGGTACTCTAGGACTGTCTACCAGAATGCCTACTTGTGGCCTCTGAGTGCATTGTTGGCATTTTCATGAAAGGGTGGCTTAATCCTCCAAAAGTGGGATTTCTAGCAAACAAGACAGAAACTGCATGGCCTTTTATGACCTAATATTAGAAGTCATATTATATAATTTTCAATATCAAGGTAGGCACAACCTGTTTCACTTCAAGGTGGGGTGAGGATGGAGGGGAGGGTGTGGACCATACGCATCACCTTTTAATGAGAAATATACCTAATATTTGCTAATTTTTAAAATAGCCACATCCTTTCCATTGGGAATAAATTTTGTTTCCTCTGACATGAAATATACACTATTTCCTTCCAATGCAAACAATAGTCTTATGTCGATATAGCATCAGGTTCAGTCTTCTTACCCAGGTTATTTTTGTAAGCTAAATTAGATCTAGGAGCTGATAAAGGAAAGTCCTCTCCTTTGTTGCAGTTACTCTTGGTCTGAAGTCTTGTGAACTAAAAGAAAAAGATTTCTGGCTCCCACACACCCAAAGCGTAGGAAAAATGCAATAGACACTTCCATCTAGGAGTGACAAAATGGGATGCAAACAGCAGTCAAAAATCAATAATAACTATAAGATACATCCAGGTAAAGTCCCTAGATTTTGGTTTGAGTCCAATCTTCCTTTCTAGGAAATGGTGGAAGATTTTTTCCCTAAAACATGGATTAAATATTATAAGTTGATTTGTTTCTGTTTGTTGACTTGCGTATATTAAAAGATAAAAGACACTAGAAGCCAAATAGTGTTAACATAATACTGTTAATCTTTGTCTTTGTCATGTAATAGTCATTGATTATAGAATTAATTATGGAGTATTAATTAACACATTAATACTTCAAGGAATTAACATTGCATAAATAAGTTTACAGGTGGAATCCACAGAACAACATATGAATCAGTTTCTGATTATCCTCAATCTTTGCTCGGTCTCATGTATTCAGATGATTGCCAGGCACTGGTGGAATTATGTATTTAAAATGTTATATTCACTTTGTTATAGGAAACATTTGACTTGAAAACATCAGTAAAAGTTCTCACTATAATTAAGGTACTGTATTTCAAATAGATGTTAATAATTAGTGCTTGCTGTTAGCTATGCAATACAACCTTTTGATATCTGTATTTTATCTCCAACATTATTATTTATATGAATAGCATAGCTATAGAAACCTCTTTTAAATTATTTATGTGTCTTTTTAAATAATTACCTTAAAGGTATAAACTGACATTGATTCCGATTTTGCTAAAATAGTAAAGTACAGTAGAAACTTTATAATATAGAGGTAGCCTCACTTTTCAATATTTTTATATCTAAGAATAATATATACGTGTATACCTCTATAATACCAAACTTTTAATAACTTAAATTTGGATTATTCAATTAATTAAATTGAACATTAATATTCCAGAATTCAGTTGCATTTGAAGATGCAAGAAATGTTGAAAAAGAACTACTTCAAAATATCAGACCCAAGTCTGATTTTTAAATCGATGTTCATAATTAGCATTTATAATTGACTGAGTTCACCAAATGCGTAGCTCAATTAAGCAAAAAAATATAGTTTATCTTGTGCATGAAATTACAAAGTCTCTTGGGATTTGACCGACTTAAAGTTTTAAATAATTTAATTAAAGATATATTTATTATTTCAAAGTCATTTTTATAATTGATAAGCCATGTTAAAACATGAGCTTTTAGAAGAACGCACACTATGCACTATGGCTAAATATTTAATGTAATAAGGAAAACTCAAAGTAATATTTACAGCTTTTAGAATGCTTATTTTCCCATGGATTTATTGGAAACCTACCAAGAAAAAATATGAAGCACTATCTAAGGGTAAACTTCTGGAACAGGTTAATAGTGTCAGTCTACCACTAAAATGTAAGAATTGATAAAATTAAAATCAACATTTAGTAACTTGTTTTTTCAATTGCCCCTTTTAAGGGTGAAAATAAACCTTATACCCATCCTCATGGAGCTTACATAATAATCAGGGAGAAATAGAGGACACAAACAGTACAAATATATGTGTTTGCAAATAGCCAGTGAAAATTGCTGGGAAGAAAAGGTGGATAAGAAGAGGAAGCATATAATGATAGCTATTTTAGGTAGAGTGGGTAGGGACAGCCACTCTAAATAGGTGATATTTGAATAGAGATGTACAGGAGGTTAGAGAAAACTATACAAATATCTGGAGGGAAACATGCTAGGATGTAGTTAGTTCAAATGTTACCAGGCAAGAGCAAGAATGACTGTCCCGTGAACAGCAAAGGGGCCAGGATGACAAGAATGCAGTAAGGGAGAGGGATAACTGATAAAAGAACCGAGATCATTAGGGTGCATTTTTTATAATGCCTGTAGGCCATAGTTAAGGAATTTAAAGTTTGGTCTAAGGTCTAAACATTTTAAGCATTGTGTTAATGGATTACTTCAGCTATTGCTAGATATACTATTTGTGGAAGGTGCAAAAGTACAAAAAGGCCATTGTATAAATTGTGATTTGCACACATTACACTGAACTGTTGTATTTTTTATTCTATTTTTTTTTAAAACAATCTCTCTCTCTCTCTCTGTTTACATAAAACATTTCTTTGGTTGCTGCCTGTGAAGTAACTGATGAGGAATAGTCCTCTGATTCTACTACTCTTCCAAAATTTCAGTTGTATAATATATATGGCGTGACATATGGTAGAAAAACCACCTTTTACAATTTTTTTACATGTGAAAAACAATGGTGCTGTGTTTCTACTTGGTGTCTAGTAGGAATGTTAAATTAAATTGTAGTCTTGATGATGTCTTCAAAAAATCTACTTCCTCCTTGATGGAATCACTGCCTCCTTAATGATTTATATGGAATTTCAATTTTTTCTTAACTCTCTCAGGGTATATATATATATATATATATATATATATATACACACACACACACTTACACTAAAAAATGAAAGCCAAATGAAAAATAAAGATCATTTGAGCATTATTGTTATCATATTATTATTATACCAATGCTAATATAGATGAAAACATCAATAGTATTTTAACTTTTATCAACTTTCTGACCAAAACAATCCAACTTTAATAAACTATCCATACAGATAAAAATTATCTTAATTCTCATTGGAAATGCCTGCATTCCCTAGTTTTACAGAGAAAAAAAGAATTCTTATAGTTATTTGAATCTTGACAGATTCTCCCTCAAGGTGTGATGATGTAGACCTGCCTAAGGGTCATACAACACTACAGCTACTTTAGTGTTTTCCTAAAGGTAAACTTCCATTGAAATTTTTTATTTCTAATATACTTGCATTTTAGTCTTTGAAACTGTGCTTTAAAACATATGCTCAAAGACTAATAACCCTTATACATGGCTAGTTTATACGATTCATTTAGATAGTGTGGAAATAAAGCATGTGTTTCTCTTTAATTGCTTGGAAATGAATAATAAGTATTAGAAATATTAAAAATTAAATTATAATTGCCCAAATATTTTTGGCAAACTTTAAACAGATGAGGTTTTATACTGTCCCTTCTGTATTTTTTTGTGATGCAGTCTCGCTCTGTCACTGGGTTGGAATGCAGTGGAGTGATCTCAGCTAACTGCAACCTCCGTTGCCCGGGTTCCAGCGATTCTCCTGCCTCACCCTCCCTAGGAGCTGGGACTACAGGTGCACACCACCACGCTCAGCTATTTTTTTGTATTTTTAGTACAGACTGGGTCTCACCATGTTGGCCAGGATGGTCTCGATCTCGTGATCCACCCCCCTCAGCTTCCCAAAGTGTTGGGATTGCAGGCATGAGCTACCGTGCCTGGCCTATACTGTCCTTTCTCTTAATGTTAAAGACCTTGATCATTGGCTGGGTGCAATGGCTCACATGTGTAATCCCAGCATTTCAGGAGGCTGAGACAGGAGGATTGCTTGAGGCCAGGAGTTTGATACCAGCCTAGGCAAGAAAGCAAGCCCCCATCACAATAAAAAATAAAGTTTTAACAAAACTTTTATTATTCAATGGGAAGCTTATTATTTTCAACTTTTCCGTTATTTTGTTTAACACTTGTGGACTATTACTGAATTTTCTCCTCTACAAACTCTTCTGTTGATGCAATAAAAACTCATGTAGGAAAAGTTTTCTCATGCAAATTTCCCAAGACAAGCAAGATTACCAAATGGATTATCAATGACCTTGGATGGAAAGAAATATTAAAATTAATACATTCTTGGGTTTTGAAAATTTATTGTTATGAAATACAATTGATTCCTGTCTCCATATCACATGGAGGAATTGACTATACCTAATCTCTTCACACAAAATTCTCAATTGTATTTTCTCAAGATTTAGATGACATAGTTTTATGTGCTTATTCTGTCCAATGAACAGGCAAGCAGGAAATGATCAAGTGAAACCAAACTCCAGGGAGACTTAGGGAAGTATCTATACATTTGCTATAGATAGAAGGCAACGGGAGTTAGCTTATTAAGAGCTTACTCTGGCCTGCTACTCTGCTCTGGTCTTTGTATATGTATGAAGTCACCTAATTCCCATAACAATTTTTGAGGTAGGAATTATTTACTCCACTTTTTAAAAAATGATGAAACTGAGGCCCACTGAGGATAGCAAATAGCCAGAGTGAAAAAATAGATAGCAAAGCAGGAGCCCCACGTGGTCTGTTTAAATAAGGATGGAGCATATTGTTGCTACAATATCAGTCAGCCAGCTGTGACTATGAAGAGGATATCACATGGCAAAGGGCAGGTAATAGGATGTCAGTGGTTAAGGCTGCTTAGAAGTAAGAGGCTTCAGAGTTACTGGGGAGATGGCAGAGGCACTCATCTCCTGAATCACTTGGAGCCAAAACCAGACTATGGGCAGAGAGTGATCTTCTCTGTGGCATCTTCTCTGTGTGTAATGTGAACTTAAAGGCAAAGCTGGAGAGAGGAGAATGCAGAGGAGGCTGATTTCCCTTGAGCTCTGATACCAAGTGGTTGGGAGGGAGCCATGAGTCTGAACACAGCAGGGAGAACTTGTGCATCTTGATTGGAAATGAAAGCTGCATAATACCATAGTGCCAATCAACTTATTGAAATAAGCCTGAATAACATTATCTCTTGGATATTTATCTGTATGATAGTAAAATGCTTTTCATATTAAAAAGTGATATTTTTCTTTATGTTTAGGCTTTTCAGTAACTATTCATTTTTAGAACAGATTGTTGACAGAGTCTGGTCATATTTATATTTCCTCAAAATTAACAACTGAATTGAATCTCAGATTTTTCATCTTGCATAGATGAATTCATCATCCCTATTGCATAGAATAGTGCCTGGCTCAAAGTTCTTAGTACATGTTGTTGAGTAAATGATATGTAAGTGATGTGTCTAAGAATGTTATTTGCACCTGTGTTTATAATAAAATCCCTGAATAAATAAATATAATTAATTGGTACCACAGTAATTACCAAACCAGGCACAACAGAATATGCTAGTCAGTACATTTTTAGTACTACTATTATAAATTGGGTGGAATATTAGATAGAGGAACTTATGAATAAAACTTTTGCTTACTATGCAAATCTTCTCCATATCCCATGCTATAGGCAGTGAGCTTTGAATTACTTCTCACTGGACGAAATCAGTACTTAACTAGTAGGTCATTACACTTTACATCTAGTGATTTTGAAGCTTTCTCACACTGTGTCAAAATTATCCTCTAAAAATACATATCTTAAATGTATTTTAACCCATATTAATATGTATTTTAGTAACATAAATTAATAACATTAAAAATTACAGTTGAATCATTTGAATACTGCTTCTTAACTTTATTATTATAAAATAAACATTTCCCTAAAATGTTTGTACCTTTTTAGTTCATCTTTTGCTCACAAATACCATGTATTTTTATGTTCACTACAGAAAGTTATAGCCATACACCTAGAAAATATCTTAAAAGTTGTCAAGTACCCTAGAGAGATAAACACTAATAAAATTCATATATATAATGTACATAACATACTAATAGGTCTATATAATATGAAATTGGAATCTTTTTAATTCTGCTTCTTAACTTGAATATTGTAAAATAAACATTTTTATGGGTTATGTTAACATACACACTGTAATAATGGAAAATACTTATGAATGTATAATTTTCATATTATTTATTATGTATTTTCTTGTTTTCTATTATAATGAGCTGTAATGCAAAACTCTGTATAAAATTTTCCTAAATTAATGATTAATTTTCTTTTAAATGCTTGTAAAATATTTCTTGCCTGCAAAAAAAATGAACAGTATAAGGTTTGACTGTTTATGTTCCTCCAAAATTTATGTAGAAATGGAATTTCAATTGTGGGATGGTATTAAGACATGAGGCCTTTTGGGAAGTAATTAAGTTATGAGGGATCTGCTCTTGTGAGTGGGATTAGTGACCTTATAAAAGAGTCTTTAGAGAGCCGTCTGAGCATTCTCTCTCTTCAACTACGAGAGGCTATAGTGCTTTTGCTCTCCAAAGGACACGCAACAAGGCTCTATCTTGGAAGCAAAGAACAAGACTGTACCAGATACTACATTTGTTGGCACCTTGACCTTGGATTTCCCATCCTCCAGAACTATGAGAAATAAGTGTTCATTATTTATTAATTATCTAGTTTAATGTATTTTGTTGTTTTAGTAGTAGGAATGGACTAAGGCAATATATAATAAACACTTACGTTCCCAGCTCACAGATTAATTTTTTTTAACATTCTGATATATATTTGTGATCATTTGTTTAGGAGCTATGACATGGACTCAGTTTAAATCCTTCCTAACATAATCAATGTATAGTGTTTTTGATATTTTTAAGTGTCACGTGTATAACATACTATGTTATTTTACAATTTTTCTCAACATTTATTTATATAAATAAAAATATATCGGTTCATTCTCATTTTAAACTACTACTGAAATATATGATGTATGTAATTTACTTCAAGTACAAGAATTGACAGCTATTTTCATGAAACCACTTTACTGTATGATTTGGTTACAGTTAGCCAACAGATGCATGTGGGTGAGAAGAAATCACTCCTCTCAGTATATTGCGGTAGTCAGGCATGTTGACAGACAAATATGGAAGTGCCCAGAAGTATCCAACATCCAGCTTTTTTCTTCCCACTTACTATTCCCACCAACCAGTAGCATTTTTGAGCCAACCCTCAAGCATTTCACTGCAATTTTCTTAGCAATGACAGCAGCCACATACCGCTCTATGAGCTCTCTCTTTGTTGCTTTTTGGTGGTCAGACATAAAAAGAAACAAACCAACAAAAGTCTGGAATTTTCCTGTTAGTTCCAACCAACCAACTTACACAAATGTTATTGTTGGTGACTTTCTCTGTTGCTCCAAATCCCTTATATACTCTATGCCTTAAGTTCTCCAGATATTTCTATATTTATGTAAGCTCTAATTTCTGTTGCAAGTAATCTGTTCCAGTCAACATTTAATTTGCTCTATTTTTTAAAACGCTGACTGATATGCCATTTATAGCTAAGTATGTACCATTTATGGATGTCCTTTCTATATTATCTCATCCTGGTTTCTATATATAGGCATAATCTTATAAAAATAGATTTTTTTTACAATAAACCATGATGGAATAAAATCACATTTTTACCGAAATTATAATGTGGATAAATTCATTAACATTATTTTTTTATTTTTAGTGAATCTAAATTACTAAAAAGCAACAAATGTTACAACATCTCCTCGCCTTTCTTCCCATTATTACCAGCACCTTATGCAGTGATTTCATAATTCTAATTCATATCATTGTCTAACGGAGTATATGTCCACTATATAAACACATCATGCAGATACCAGCCAAACTACTGAAATGATCCATCATTCAACATTACTTAATAACTAAGAAAAAAATTGTATTTTTAAATTAGAAATTTCAATAATAGTCTTTTAAAGATAATGGTCTTTTAAAGTTTTTAAAAATCCAATATATATTCTTGAATTGAGATGAAATTCTAATGCCATAAAATTCTCTTTTGAAGTCTTTAATTCAGTGGATTTTAGCATGATTACAGAGATGTGTAACCATCACCACTACCTAATTTTTGAATATATTCATCATCGCCCCCTTCAAAACTCCATATACAATGGCAGCCCTCTTCATTTGTCACTCCCATCAGCCCCTTATAATCATAATCCATAAACATATTATTTATATCCTGAGTGGCTGCATTTGGTATTTGGTCATCTTAATAACAAAGGAAGGAAAATAATTCAATCATTTATGTATATATAGACTTTGGACACTTTATAGAATCATATAATATAGATTAAACTATAGGTAAAAAATACAGAGAAAGTAGCAGGATAATAGTAGAGATTTACCAACTTTGGTTCTGAAAATTCTGAATACTAATATCTATATACCATGACCACTGAGTGTGACTGCTTGCAAAATTGGCAACAAATGTCTTCATGTCCTTCCATCAAGAAGCAGAGTTAACTTCTCACAATATTTGGTTCTGGGACGGGATGACATTCAAGTTCTAATAGTGGACCACAAGAAGATTTGTACGCCTCCTCTTGTTCCTCTGCGATTTTGTGGCTCCACGTGAACAAGCCTGATCTAGCCTACTAGAGGGAGAGAGATCATGTGGAGAAGAACTGAAGCACTCTAGACAGTCCCCAGTTGACATGACAACTGAGTGCAGATGCACAAGTGAGCACTGAGAGAGTAGTCATTATTTAGCTATTTAAAAAATGATGTTATAGACATAATTGAATACGTATCTTGATAAACATAAACTTGTAGATTTCTAAGGAACACATCTAGGAGTGGAAGTGTAAGATCTGAGATAATATATTTGTGTAGCTTTAGTAGATAATGTTGAACTATTTTCTGGCTAGGCATGGTGGCTCACACTTGTAATCCCAGCACTTTGGGAGGCGGAGGCAAGTGGATCACCAGAAGTCAGGAGTTCAAGACCAGCCTGGCCAACCTGGTGAAATCCCTTCTCCACTAAAAATACAAAATTAACTGGGCGTGGTGGCACACACGTGTAATCCCAGCTATTAGAGATGCTGAGGCAGGAGAATCACTTGAACCCAGAGGTGGAGGTTGCAGTGAGCCGAGATCACACCATTGCAGTCTAGCCTGGGCAAAAAGTGAAACTCCATCTCAAGACAAAACAAAACAAAAATAAACAAAACAACAATAACAAAAAAAGCTATTTTCCAAAGTGGTTACAATAAAGTATGGTTACCTTGTCCACATTCTCACCAGTAGTTAGTAGAATCAAACATTTTAAAATTTAGCCATTCTTTGACGTTATTTAGTGATTTCTCATTGTCATTTTTACTTTGTTATTTCACATAAGAATAAGTTTTACCAATTAGATTACAATATACTCAGAAAAACGGAGAAATAACAGAATTCCATTTTCACATGCTATAACTTTAAATGCTTACCTCACTTAGTGATCTTTTCCATATCCTTCCTTTCTGCGTTTGAGAGCATGGGATTGTTTATTTCTACTGGCAGACTTATATGATGAGTATAACTAGGGTTAAAAAGCTGCATATACACACACATGCAGAGATACACAGGTGCATTCATTCGTAAATACAGAGCATACACTCATAAATATGTAGTATTAGTAGTTAGCTTTGTTGTTCTATTTATTCCTTTGTCTATGCAAACATATTTATTGAATTTGTTTTTCTGCCAAAGATTCTGTATAGTCTGACATAAATTCTCCGTCGATACTGAGATTACCTTCTGGTAAGTGTCACAGAATACCAAACGCTACCACTATGTAGTGAGAAAAATAGTATAAGGAATGAGAGTATGATAAAACATTATTTAATAGCTAGTTTGGAAAAGAGAGTTACTGATAGAGGTGCTGTTTCACCTGGGAGCTAACTGAAGGATTGATGTTAGCCATTGTATTTTTCCTATTGCTGCTGTAAAAAAGTTACCACACACTTGATGGCTTACACCAACATACAGAAAGTGTATTATCTCACAATTTTCGACGTCGTAAAACTAAAATGGGTTTCACCGAGCTAAAATCAATGTGGTGGCAAGACTGTATTTCTTCTAGAGGTTCTAGGAGAAAATCCATCCCTCTTTCTTTTCCAGTTTAAAGATGAGTTCACCTGAATTTCTTGGTTTGTGGCCTTTTCCTTCAACTGCCAAACCAGCAATTATATCACTCTATAGTCTGCTTTCATTGCCACATTGCCTCTGATTCTTTTGTATCCCTCTCTCATGTTTTAAATATTCTAATGATTACATTGGACCCACCAGGTTAATACAGGATACTCTGCCCATGTCAAGGACCTTAGTTTAATCCACTTGCAGGTCTCTTTTGCTATGTAAGGTAGCATCCTCAGGTTTGAGAGATGAGGTTGCTGACATCCTAGACGTGGGAGGCATTATTTTGCATGCCACACCCATGCTGGGGAGGAGCAAGCATTCAAAGAGAAGTGTTCCAATCACAGAAAACAATCTCTATTTCCTTAAGGGATCTGACAGAATTCACACAGTTAAAGCAGGAAGAAAGACATTACTAAGAGCAATAGTTATCAATCACAAATACTGAATATTGAGAGATATGTTTGAAATTACTTCAAAATACCAAGTATTTTACACATTTTTAAAAATGGTTTCAGAAATAGGATATGGAAATGGAGGACATTTGTGTATCTTGTGCCTTTACAGTGGAGGAAGATCGCAAGTGGAAGCAGTTATCTATAAATTAAAAAATAAAATAAATGTTTTGTCTTTAAAAACTTTTAATTTTCCTCCAGTCCTATGTTTAACTTGATTTAATTAATTAATTAATTTAGAGGTAGGATCTCACTCTGTCACCTAGGCTGGAGCACAGTTGTGCAATCGTAGCTCACTGCAACGTCAAATACTAGAGCTCAAGTGACCACTCCTCTTCAACCTCTGGAGTAGCAGCTGGAACCACAGGTGCACGCCACCACACCCGGTTAACCATGTTTATTTTGAACAGTTCAAAAAGCCATATTCTTATTTGTAATGTCAAATAATTTATGTGGTGATATACACCATTGTTTTGCTTTATATATCTAGAGAGTTTATTCAATTTATCTTTCACAGATATAAAGACAGAATCATGTAGGTGTTATAAAATTATGATATGAATGATGAAAATAGCACATATTAATGGGATTTGGAAGTTCAAAACAGTGTTTTCTATGCACCATAATCTGTTCATTTAGAGCGTATAAATATGCAGTACTTTTAAGAATATACCCACTTGTGTACCTTATAAAATTTCTCTTTTCACAAGTCAGTATATTTTGAAAAATGTTTATGACTAATATATTTCTCAATACTTCCAAGAATATAAAGCAGAGAAAAGAGTTAAATGAAGTACATTTTCTGGTGAGAAGAGGTAAAAGGCAAGTCAATGTATTTTTTAAATGATGGCTTATATGACAAATACTAACATAATGACAGAAAAAATTGTCATAAAAGGAAATTGATTGAAGGCATGTTCAAATATGTTACTAAAGTTTATGATTCATTGATTATTAGATATTTACAAAATATAATTTTAGAATTTGGCTTATGTTGAGTTCTATCACTTCATATATTGAGCAAAGATCCATTGGAAAACTATTAAAATGGCCATTGTTATTACACACATTTTTGCTCTTGCTGAATTCTGTTTGATTATGCCAATATTCACTGCAATAAGTGGCATGGATTTGTGTCCTCTTTTCTGGTTAAAACAGAGGGTAAGCAAAACCAGTTTCAGTATGTTAAATCCACAGTAAATCTTGGAGCCTGAAACAGAGAAAAATGTGATCTTTTTTATGTAGTGGCTTTATGAAAAATTAATTACTGATCTCCAAAGTAATTGATTCATATCACTTTTTCTCTGTAAATCCAGAATGTGGATGGTAATTATTTTTAAATTTTTCAAAAATTTTCTTATATACAGCTGCACAAAAGACAACTACCTTGAAAACTAAAGTCTGCAAAATGTTGGCAAGGGCAAAGAAGACTGTGCACCATTTATTTCTGACAAGAAAAATGATTCTAATGTCCCTAACATAACACCTTTCTCCCTTCTATAGAATGCATCAATCTATGGATGTCACTTTCGTGGCAGTCATGATTTGTATTTTTCCTGGCAGCTCTCCTACTTCCCAGACCCTAAAATAGGTTTGGTTATAGCCTAAAACTGAAGGAGAGCAAAAATCTATTTCCTGTATCAATTTCCGTGGCTCACACCCATTCGATGTTATTGTCTTTCTGATACTTGCCACCAAAGTTATTGATGATATTGCAAAGTTGACAGACTGAGAATTAGACACTTTTCAAAAGATCTGATAATTTAGTAATAATAAGGAAACAAATCTGTAAAAGCAAAGCAAAAATATTTTATAATAAAGGCCCCAAAGACAAAAGAAATCCTTATCATTTTCTGTGTTACAAAACAGACGTATAATTTGCAAATAATGCAAGTGATGGTGCTTTAATCTTGTATTATATCTGTGTATGGATTCTATCCTAAATTAATTCATGGTTTTTAGAGGAATATGTAAATATGAAATTACACAAGTGCAATCCATTTTTAATGCTAATTAATCTTCTATCCAGTGCATTCTTATTTACTAGCTAGTTAAATTTGCTACAAACTTTGGATAACAAACAACTGGATCATTAAATAGTTTATTTGGAAATTATGATCTTTTCAAGTATCTCTCTTCTCTATCATATTCACAAGATACAATTTTTTTCCTGAAGTAGGATAACTGTGCTTCCAATAAAGAAAATATTTGAGTATTAAATAAATATTTCTAAAAGATATATGATGATAGGCAACATTATGCTAGACAATTAAGGTCAATTAATATTGTAATGATATTGGAAATAAATTTGTCAGCAGGTACAAGACTCTGTTTACTCAACATGGGATCACAATAGTGTATCAACTGTGAGCAGGAGAAAGGCAATAGAGAGAAAGGTGCTTAACTCTAGAGATGTTCTAAAACATGGATTCGGCGCATAAATAAAAACAAGGATTTAATTTCTGGTTAAGATGAAAAATATGAGAACTAGGCCATGGGCAAAAAATAATGCATATACTATTCAATTTTAATAATTGCTATAAAATAGTGTAATCAGAAAACATGGCATTTGTGAAATAGACATACTGATGAATAGTACAGAACAGAGACTGCAGAAAGAAAAGACCTATATGAGTAGAGTCAACTGATTTCAACACATATATGGGGAAAACTCAATGAAGAATGTATTCTTTCAAGAAGTGGTGCTGGGACATTTGAACATCTTATGCAAAGAAGAAAAAATAAAGAATCTAGACCAGATCTTATACCTTTCACAAAAACTAACCCAAAATGAATTTAAGACATAATATAAGATAAAAAGCATAAAACTTCAGGAAGAGAACACAGAAGAAAATTTATATGACTTTAAGCATGTTGATGAGATTTTACATGAAACTTTAAAGCACAATCTGTGAAAGAAAAAGTAATAATTTGGCTTATTGAAATTAAAAACTTATCTGTAAAAGGCACTGTAAAGATAAAAAGATAAGGAGGAAATATTTGCCATTTCTGATAAAGGGTTTCTTATCTAGAATACAAAAAAAACAAAAACAAAAAACCCTTACAGTTAACAACTTAAAAATGTGCAAAAAAATAAATCTGAAGAGACACCTTATCAAAGAAGCCATACAGATGATAACTAAATACATGAAAGGATAATCAACATCATTTGTCATTAGGGAAATGCAAATTGAAACAACTAAGAGACACCACTAAATGTCTATGAGTGGCTAAAACCCAAAACCTGACAATTCAATTACTGGTAAGGGTGGAAGCAATGGGAACTCTCATTCATTGCTGGTTGGAATTAAAAATAGTGAGACCATTTGAAAAGACACTTTGTCAGTTTCACATGAAGCTAAACATAGATTTAGCATACTGAACAATGGCATTCTTAAGCATTTAGCCAACTGATTTGAAAACTGAGTTTTGTACGAAAACCTACACATTGAAGTTTATAGTTTTCTTCTTCATAATTATCAAAAACTGAAAACAGCAAAGATATTTAATAGGTGAAAAGACAAACTGTGGTACATTCATAAAATAAAATATAACTCAGCAATTAAAAGGAATGGGCTAGGGCTATCAATCTAAACAATTTGGATGAATCTTGAATGGATATTATTACTGAAAAAAGTGAGTCTGTAAAGGTAAAATACTCTATAATTCCATTCGTATGACATTCTAGAAAAATATAAATTTTTTATGGAAACAGAACAAAGATTGTCAGTAATCTTATGAGATAAAGGAGAGTTGAATATATCGCGCACAGGGAATTTTATGAGGCTATGAAAATATTCTGTTTGATACTATATTGGTTAAGACGGATAGTGACAGCAGTGGATACACAACACTATGTATTTGTCAGAACACATAGAACCTTAAAACACAAAGAATGAACATTATGTATGCACATTTTAAAGCATCAGTTAGGAGATGTGGGGAATCTAGAATGTAGACTGTGATGAAAAAAATTATTACAAATGTATCACATAACATAATTGATGATGATGGGTGAGAAAAGAGCTGACCTAAGTAATTTTGAAAATGAATGGGGTATGTAACAATACAGACTAAAGGAAGTGTATCTGGGTACTGTATGCTAGTTGTTAAAAGTATTTTCCATTGGAGTAGAGTATAACAATTCCAAAAATCCTGTAATGAATGCTGAGATTTAGCAGATAAGTATGTGGTTGGGTTACAGTGAGAGCCAGGTTTTTCACTCTTAGATTGGTAGTTTATAGATAAGCAAGAAAAGAAGTCTAGAGTGATACACGTATTAGTGGATTAGACTTGGAGTCATCAGTATAAACTCATATTGACTTTAACATAAATAGGTACAGGTAGTCAGTTTGGGCTGCTATAACAGAATATCACAGACTGAGTGTCTAAAACAAACATTTGTTTCTCACAGATCTGGAGGCTGGAAGTTCAATATCAAAATGCTATTATAGTCAACTTCTTGCTGAGGGTCTTCCTCCTGGTTCACAAACACCTGCCTTCTCCCTGTGCCTTCACTTAACAAGGAGAGAAAGTTCTGTCCTTTCATCTCCCTATAGGTCCACTAATCTGGTCATGGAGCCTCCATACTGATGATCTAATCTAACCCTGGTTTCCTCCCAAAGCCCTACCTCCAAATAGCATCACATTGGGAATTAAGGTTTCAACATATGAATTTTGGGGGATGCAAGCATTCAATCCAGAGCACAGATGTACAAACACAGATGATATATAATCTATATATTATATGTAACCCACATATCATATGTACATATATATCTAATGTAAACACACATATACAGTCTGTATATGTGTACATTATAAATATTTATAAATGTGTTTAATCCACTTAATTTATATATATATACACATTATAAATATGTTTATAAGATATGTAAATATTTCCTGGCTGTATCAGCTGTAAGGTCCTAGAAGCAATGAGAACAAAGTAGTAATGAGTACACACAACACTCATATTATGGTTTCCAGCACCATTCTCTTACAAAAAGAATCAGTACTCCTTGGAAAAATGGGCAGGATAAACAAGATGAGTATGGTGCATGTTTTTTACCAAATGTAAGCAGGTGCTCAAATCAAGAAACTACTTAAAAAACAATGAGTATATGTCAAAAGAACATCATAGCCAAATGAAAGAGATCCCAACGGCCACAGGTAGAAGAATTTGAATAAGAAAAAAAAATCATAGTGTGATAACCCAAATTATAAAGTAAATATCCAAGAGTGCAAAGAATATTTAAAAAAATGATTTAATAAGGGAGTAAAAAGTGAATGATTCAGTTGGAAGCAACTTTTTCTCAGCTTATTTAACATAGAGAGCCATGTCTCTTGGAATGAATGTCAAACTCCCTGTTAACTAGAAAAGGGACTGGCAGACTGGCCTGTCTGGCCACCTGTTTTGTATACTTTAAGGTGGTTGGTTGCATTTTTAAATGGTTGAGGGTAAAAGAATACCTTGTGGGATGTGGAATTTAAATTTGTGTCCAGTTTTATTTGAAAATAAAACGCAAATGGGGAACAAATGCAAATCCTCCAAGCAGGAAAAGTCACATAATTTATGCAGACACTTCCCCTCAAGAGGGTAGAGTATAACTCTCCACTCCTTAAGGAGTGTGGGCTACACAAGTGACTTCCTTTCAAAAAAAATACTGAATAAAAAAAGGGGGAAAGAGTAACTTTTACATTGAAGAAATGTGGCAAAAACTCCCTTAGCCACTGGATCAAGGTGAACATCATCACTGATAAGTCATTTAGATACGTACCCTTGTAATGGTGTGAGGAAATTACAATTTACCTCTGAGGTTTTCCTTCCCCAAACCCACAATCCCCCATCTAATCTTAGAAAAATATCAGGCAAATATAAATAGAGGAACATTCTACATAAAAACTGGCTAGTATTTCTAAAAACACTTTTTGGAGCTCAGAAAATAATACTGCCAAATGGAAGTCTCAGAGGCAACCTCAGAAGCAAGTTTCTCCCTAATCTTCTCCTGACCTCCACATTATTTCCTGAGGCAAGCTATAGAAATTAGAGTCTCTTTTCCCCAGGACAAGAATCCATAACCCATTTCCCCAAAGCAAGCCAGAAACCCTGAAAATATTACTCTGACTTTGCCCCTCTTTTCTGCATAAAAATTTACCATAAATAAATGATTTGATCTATCTTATTTGATTGTAGGTCAGAAAACCCCCGTTTCAGAGAGGGTCCTGCCTCATGCCCAGCAGGAAGGAATGCTGCACTGAGAGGGAAAGAAAACTCTAAACAGAGAAGCCTTGCTGTGCTTCCTCACTCAGTCTGTTAGCATTAGATCATACACTTTGTTCAATTATATTTCTACAGGTCCATTCATTCTTTGTTGAACTTAAACATAAAATGGACATTTTCTTCTGTATCTTTGGATCTTCATTTTGAAGGCTCCCATGTCATGTAGAAGTACGGTCAATTAAATTTGTGATACTTGTTTCTTGGTAACCTTTCTTTGTTATAGAGGTGTCAGCTGTGACCCTTATGATGGGGAGGAAAGGAATCAACTCCCTTTTACCCTGATGCTGTCAAGCAATGGAAGCCTGAGAAACATCCACAGCTCAGAGGGGTCTAAGGAAACACAATGACTACAAATAATCTGGTATTATAGACAGAACTAAAATATGGATGTTAAACAAAAATCTAAAGAAATCTAAGTAAAGTATGGGCTTCAGTACATAATATTGTATCACTGTTGTCTTATTAGTTGTGACTAATGTAACATAGGAATGTAAGATATTAACAGTAGGGTAAACTGGATGTGGAATATTCTGGCTATCTCTGTACTCTTCCAGAAACTTTTGTGTAAATGTAAAAATATTATTAAATAATAGAGTTTATTTAAAAAGAGTGGTAATGTTGGCTCAAATGTTTATGTTTGGAATTTTACTTTTGTGAAATATGGATAAAGTCAAGAACATGATTAGTGGAAACTTGTGGCTGGGGAATCAGTTGCCTTTTTGGAGGAGAGAACAGTCAAGGTTTGAGACTTATTAAAAAGCATGTATTAGGTTTCATTTTTATTGTATTATTATCACTGTTTGATATCATCTCGGAATCCTGAATCTGTTAGTGAAATTGCAAGAATAAAATTTTATTATTTTACCCTGGTGCTAGAAGTTTTTATCTGTTGAATCTTTTCACGTTGAATTCAGATATTATAATATGCAAATATACTTTGATAGTATCGTGCTGAAAATAAGAATACTAACCATTTTAAACTGTGGTGACTTTTGCCTAGTCAGATATGATTAGTGTGCACTCTGCTGTGCTCTGCTCCTAGCTTCTCTAATTGGATAGCAGCCTCTGGTATGCCTACATGATACAATATGCAGAAATCTAAAAGTGACTTTTTTCATGTTTGACCTTTTCATAGTAAACTGAAATAGTGGGAAATAAAGTATTTTTATTTACTGTAAGTTTGGTTTGAAGTTACAGTATTCATACTTGCAAACTGTAGAATGTAAGCTGATTCCACTCTTTGGCCTATTTTTGTACAGCTTTTATGTTAAAAATGCTTACTACAGTAATGTTCCCCCAAAATTCATATCTATATGGTACCTATTAATATGACATTCTTTGACAATAGAGTCTTTGTACGTGGAATTATCAAGTTAAAATGAGGTCACACTGGATTGGCATAGGCTTTAAATCTAATCACTGGTCACTTCTTCTGTAAGTGACACAGATGCACGGAGTCATGGGAGAAGTCCATGTGAAGAAGCAGCAGAGATTGGAACGATGTATTTATGAGCCAAGGAATGACAATTGCCAGCAACCACCAGAAGCAAGAGGCACGGAAGTGTTCTACCCTAGAGCTTTGGGAGAGAGCATGCCCAGCTGACACCTCGATTTGGACTTTAGCCCCAAGAGTATGAGAACAGATTTATATTGTTTCAAGTCACCCAGTTTGTGGCAATTTGTTACAGAAGCCCTAAGAAACTAATACATATGTTTAAAGTATATAAAAACAAAGAAAAGGTGAAAGCTATCACATGTGGCCCCCAAAACCTACAATATTTATTGAGTTGCCCTTTAAGAAAAATGTGTCCACCCTTGCTTTAGAGCCTTGCCTTAACAATTTCAATGTTTGGATGTAGAGTATCCTTGCATATAGTGATAATTTGACCCTGTTACTAAGGTTTGCAACTTCTCAACTCTTCCTTCAATGCCCCAGGTGATGAATTAGCACTTTCTGTTCTAGTTGGTTAAGTATCTCTCCTGACACCTTGTGAGATCTTTGCACTGCCTTATGGAGTCTTGTCTGACCTACATATGGCTTAGTTTCCAGCTGACTCAGTAGGGATCCCTGTGCATTGTTTCACTGTTGCCTCTTTCTCTCTGGAACTCTGCCTTGCAACTTACAGCCACCTCAGCCTCCCTGAATTCTCATCTCCTTAACTGGGGGATCACCATGCAGACCACTGTGTTGTGTTGGGGATCCTCACCTCTGCTCCCTAACCCTGGAGTGTGTCATCCAGAAGGATAAGAGAAGGCTCAGAGCTGTCTTGTGCTGCTTGTTGTCCAAGGTCTGCAAATATTTTTCTCACATATTTTTTCCAGCATTCTATTTGCAAATAGGAGAAATGTAAGTCCTGGCTCTGTTACTCTAACATGGTTAGAAATGGAAGCTCTTTATCTTTTATTTTTATTCTTATAAATGTTGACCAGTATGTTTAAGTGTAGTAAGAAGAATTAAGCATATGATTCACATCCTAAACCTAGAATATTATAGGACTTCTTCCTTGTCTAATGTCAGAAGTGCCCGTTTTTAATTATGTAAAAGTCATTCACAGCCTGGTCCCAAGTTCTTGCATAAGATAAAAGCTGACTTTCTAGGGCATGCCTTAAACCAGACTACTGAAACCAACTTTCATAACAACTCACAGGTGCTAATGGCTAAGTCTTCCATACACACACAAACAAATATGTAATATTTAAAATGAAAAATACTGGACCAACATTATGTTTTTGCTTGTTTGCTTCTTTGACACCTTAGGATATTTAAAAACAAAAAAAATATATTGTTTTCTACATACTCAAATTGCTGATATTTGAACACAGTTCCAAATTAGCCTAATCAGTGGAGTGTATAAATGGAATTAGGGAGTTATGTGCAGTTATTCAGGTCCCCCAAACAAATTATTATTAAAATACCAAAATCCTTTCATGATATTACTTTAGTTTCTGGAGGCCTTACTATACCAGTCTGCTTCTCTGTAGAACTATAAATGATTTCTTGTCATTAAAGGAAAGAACGTAAAAATAAGCATTGTAATATTTACTAAATAAACAGAAAAGAAGAATCTAACAGTTCTTGAACTATGTTGCATATCCTTGCATGAATGATCAGTATACAAAGTTTATCTTCACTACTATATTAGCATCAATTATCAAGTTTCTCAGGGAAACACAACTTTATCCAATTTTTCTTCGAAAAATAAAGGGTTTAATTTTCTCACAGCATTATTTTATACTTTTTAAAAACTTTGGAAAAATTAAAAGCAGAAATATATATTTTATTTTAACTTTTAAATGCATCTACAGTTAATCTTCAGTGTAACTCCTTGCCATCTCAGTCGCTCTCCATCTCTCTCTCTATCTCACTCTCCAGACACATGTTCCCGACACACACTCAAAACATTATGTCTCAAAGAAAGCAGATAAGAATAGTTAACATGTAATGACAAGTAACTATATACCAGAAAATGACTTAATTGCTTTGCAAATCTCATTTTATTTAAGACTCAAATAATCATCAATCTTATTCCCATGGAAAAAGTAAATAAGCTTTCGGAAGCTTTCCATTTTAGTAAAGGCAAGCTGAATAACATTTGAAGACAGCTCCATATTCTCATACACAATATTGTATTATATAATTGATTGGAATTCAAGAAGAGTTTAGTGGCTAACATGTTTGCTTTTCAGGACTGCAAGATGGTGGGTCTGACATATTTTTATTTTCATGCATTTAGGTTTCCCTATTTTTTTGTTGTTGTTGTTAAACTGTTACATTCTATTAAACATCATACGGTTTTCTTGTGGACAACCTGTTTCTGATTATATCCTTAGAACAAATTATTAAATTGTTAGAAATGTGTAAGGAATTATGGCACAGTGTCATAGTGTCTTCCAGTTTCTAAATCCTTCTTAATGTGCACCTAACTGGAAATATTATACTATGTTTAAAATGTGAGTCAGGGACAAACATGCATTCCATTAATAGCTTTTTGTGTTTTACTGTAAGCTTACTTTAAATTTTCATGTTATTGTTAGTTAAAATTGTGTATACTATTTAAAATTTAAGAAAGAGACTCCATAGCAGATATAATGAAGCAGAATCTCCTTGGGTAAGGCTTAAATATCTAAGAAAAAAGACATTCCTAGGTAATTGTGATGTACAGGGAAGTTGAAGATCTACTGATTCATGCTGATGCCCCAATGCCTTAATTGGACTCCATCCACTTTCAATAGATGTAAAACACAGTGATTTCATAAAACCTGCAAATGCTTTCTGTATGCCTTGTATTCATCAGGGTGATTCTACTTATTTTCCAGTTCAAGAAAATGCTCCCTTGTCAGTTTAGATACACTGAATTAACTTAAGCCCAATAATGACAGTAAGGTAATTACACAAACATCACTATTCCAACTAGTGCCAATGTGAAAATACTGCAGTTGAAGATGTTTGCTATTAATCTTATAATTTTGTGAATGCAATATTATTTATCAACAACAACTGAAGAATAAAGTGAGGTAATAAAAAATGGAAAAATTGTTAGTAGTTCATACAATGATTCATGCAAAATAAAATATGAATTCCAAAGATTGCTTAGGACATTTTTCAAATGAAAGCTAAGCAAAAGGATTATATATGTTCAAACCAGAATAGCTAGTGTTTACACAAGTTGGGTATTTATTTTAAAAAATAACAGCATTAATAACACATATAAAACATATGATATTTATTTATGTAAACTATATGTACAGACCTGTGCAATCATCACCACAAATAGTTTTAAAACATTTCCACTACCCCAAAAAGAAGTCTTTTGCCAATCTGCAGTTATCATTCCCACCTCACACTCGAACCGTGTATTTATGTTATGGCTTTATTGAATTGGCTTTTCAGAAAATTTCTTAAAAATGAAATCATAAAACGTGATTGTCTGGCTTATTTCAACTATTTATGTTTTTTAGTTCAGCCATGTTGTAGCTTCTATTAATACTTCATTCTTTTTATTGCTTCATAGTATTCTATTGTATGGATCTATCACATTTTATTTATCCATCATCAGCTCAGGGGTATTTGGGTTTTTTATTAGAAGATAAAATAATTATTTCTGTAAAAATATGCTACCAAATTTATGCAAAAGGCTACTAGAAATAATTAAAGGTATTAAGATGGCAAGAGTAAACCTCAATGCACAAAAATATATGTTTTTCCTATATAAAATTAACTAAAAATGAAAATTTAAGACAAAATATTACTTACTTTGGTATCAGAAAATGTTAAGTACTTAGGTTTAAATTTAACAAAATATGTCTAAAAGCCATAAACTGTAATCTGCCTAATCTTGCTGTGAGAAAGGGAGATGCCATGTTCATAGATCAAAAAAACTCAATATTGTTAGTGTCGTTTTCCTTGAAATTGATCTACAGAGTTAAGGCAATCACCATCAAACTCCCATTACATTTTGTTTGTGGAAATTTAACCTTTGATTATAAATTTTTTAGCAATATGTGAAGGACCTAGTATAATTTTGAAAACAAAGAAAACAGATACCTTAAAGTACCTGATTTCAGGGCTTACTGTGAAGAGATATATAGTCATTTAATTTTCCACAAAAGTAGCTTTAATATTTCATGGAGATATTTTTAAAGGAATATTGTTTGCCTTGTTTATTAGCAAAGTGTATTGGACTACTCGATAGCCATATGAAAAAAATTATAAAAGTAAAAACTGGACCTTTATCTCACACCAAACAGAGAAAAAATAGAATAAACATTTATCACAGGCTTTTTAACTTAGAAGCTTAAAATAAACTACCTAAATTAAAATACATATGTAGGACAACAGCTTTGTGGTTTTAGACTAGGCAAAAATATTGTGAATAAAGCACAATAGGATTAACTATGAAAAAGTTACATTAAGTTGTATATCATCAAAATTTTATGTTCTTCAATAAACACCACTAAGAAAATGAAAAGGCACAAACTGATAGAATATGATATACTGATATTTAACAATTAAATTATATTGCAAATATATAAAGACCCCTAGTAAGTTAATTACAAAAACAAATTAAGCAATGTGATTTGGTGTAAAAAGAAAAGATTTAAACAAACAAAGACATAGAAATGGGCAGTGAGTCCATAGGAAGATGCTCAACACCACATATTAGCAGATAATTCAAAATTAGAAGTATGATTAGATTCCATTGAATACCTCATGAAACATCAGATATTTTAAAGAACAAAATTCTAACACTGGCAAGGATATAATAAGAGGAAAACTTTCATACATTTCTGGTGAGATTGTAAAATAATACAGCCACTTTGGAAAACTTTTCATCGTTTTCTTATTAAATTTAACCAGAAAGTTACCATAGTATTAAGCAATTCCTTCACCAAGCATTTACTCAGAAGATATAACACATGTAGTCACAAAAGGGACTGACATATGAATATTTATACCAGTAATTCATAATAGCAATATATTGACTATAACGTCTACCAGTTGAATGCATAAACAAATTGCCCCATATGAACAAGTTTAAATTTTGTTTAGTAGTGAAATTAACAAAAAATTCAAACAACGACATGAATTTATTTCTAAAATTATCATGCTGCACATAAGAAGCCACACACAGAGAATACATACTTCATAATTCCATTTCTATTAATCTATAAAAAAGGCATCTATTCTGAAAAATTGACATGGTGTCTTTCAACAAGACAGAGGTTGCCTGGGGTGGTTAGCTGTGAGAATTGAAGAAGAATTACCAGGGAATTTTTATTTGTGCTACAACTGTTCTGCACCTTGACTGTGGTGGTTGTTACAAATACGTGGGGCAAGTATTTGCAAAACCTTTAACTGATCATAGACTTTTAGAGCTGTAAATGTTTTTATCTTAAAATGATTTCACTTAAAATGATTAGGTTTTATTGTCCTGAATTTGATCACCATAATGTTCATTTAAAAATTTAAATTGAGAGCTAAATCCTGAGCTCTTACAATGGTTCTATTATTAATTATTTATTAATTAATCAGGTGTCATTAATAAATTGCTTAACATTTTAGAATTTTCACAAATTAAAGACAACAGTTAAGACTAGGTAATGTTTAAAATATATGTCACTTCCAATTAGTACAATTATATGTCTTAAAATAGTGAAATAAGATAATAAAAATACAATAATGGAAATGGTTGACTTTAATATTTGTAAAAGCATTCTATGTGAAAACAATTATGGAATAATCATTACCTCTTATTTGAGTTCTATGCTAAAACTGGGTGGGGTAAATCTTGTGTGGTTCAAAGCAATAATTTCATAGATAATACATAAATTTTGAAAAAAGATCACTTTTGCTAGTTGGAAACCCGTATAAATTGAGTAGAATAAGTAGTGTTTTTAGAAGAAAGTAAATGAACAATATATGGTTTTGTGAATTTTAGATATGTTTATTTGATGATACAATGGTTACACCAGCTTTATGCAAAATATGAAGAACATATATTCTAGGTGTTCATTTCATTTACAGAAAATGTTTATTTCATTAATAAGAAGCTTAAATATAAACATGCAAATCATAAAAACTAGCCTCATACTTTGAATTCAAAATTCATAGTCCTGCAGACATTTTGGTAATTGTATTAGTCTGTTTTCATGCTGCCAATAAATACATACCCAAGACTTGGTAATTTACCAAAGAAAGAGGTTCAATTGGACTTACAGTTCCACGTGGCTTGGGAGGCTACACAATCATGGTGGAAGATCAGAAGGAGCAAGTCCTATCTTACACGGATGGCAGCAGGCAAAAAGAGAATGAGGAAAACGCAAGAGCAGAAACATCTGACAAAACCATCAGATTTTGTGAGACTTATTCAGTATCATGAGAACAGTATAGAGAAAACCGCCCCCATGACTCAATGATCCCACCAGGTCCCTTCCACAACATGTAGGAATTATGGGAGGACAAATAAACATGAGATTTGGGTGGGGACACAGAGCCAAACCACATCATCCCACCTCTGGCCCCTCCAAAATCTCATGTCCTCACATTTCAAAACCAATCATACCTTCCCAACAGTCCCCCAAAGTCTTAACTCATTTCAGCAGTAACTCAAAAGTCCACAGTCTGAAGTCTCATCTGATATAAGACAAGTTATTTCCACCTATGAGCCTGTAAAATCAAAGCAAGCTAGTTATTTCCTAGATACAGGAGGGTACAGACATTGGGTAAATACAGCCATTCTAAGTGAGAGACATTGGCCAAAACAAAGGGGCTATGGGTTCCATGCAAGCCCGAAATCCAGTGGGGCAGTCAAATCTTAAATCTCCAAAACGAGCTCATTTGATTCCATGTTTCACATCCAGGTTACACTGATGCAAGTGATGGGTTCTTGTGGTCTTGGGCAATTCAGACCCTGTGGCTTTGAAGGGTACAGCCTCCCTTCAGCTGCTTTCACAGGCTGGCATTGAGTGTCTGTGGCTTTTCCAGCTGCACGCTGCAAGCTGTCGGTGGATCTACTATTCTTGTGTCTGAAGAATGGTGGCTCTCTTCTCACAGCTCCACTAAGTGGTGCTCCAGTAGGGACTCTGTGTCAGGGCTCCAACCCCACATTTCCCTTCAGCACTGCCCTAGCACAGGTTGTCCATGAGAGCCCCACCCCTGCAGCAAACTTCTGCCTGGGAATTCAGGTATTTCCATAAATACTCTGACATCTAGGCAAAGGTTCTCAAACCTCAATTTTTGACTTCTGTGCACCTGCAGGCTCAACACCACATAGAAGCTGCCAAGGCTGGGGGCTTGCACCCTCTGAAGCCACAGCCTGAGCTCTATATTTGCCCCTTTCAGCCATGGATAGAGAGGCTGGGACCAATTCCCTAGGCTGCACACAGCTCTGGGACCCTGGGCCCAGCCCATGAAAACACTTTATTTTTTCCTAGGCCTCCAGGCCTGTGATGGGAGGGGTTGCCGTGCTGACTGCTGACATGCCCTGGTGACATTTTCTCCATTGTCTTGGAGATTAACATTTGGTTCCTTGTTATTTATGGAAATTTCTGCAGGCAGTTTGAATTTCTCCTCAGAAAATGGGATTGTATTTTCTATGTAATTTATCAATTGTGTTTGATGTAAGTTAATATAGGAAATCAATTGGGTTTTTTTTTGTTTGTTTGTTTACAAGTGAAGTAGTTAGAAAATAAAACATTTAAAAGTAAACTATATGCTATAACATCAGTCTGTATGAATGATTCATATTCACTTGAAATAATATATATTTTTCAGATGTTGAGAGCAGAGCTCTGCAATTGTTTGTTGAATCTGGTTTGTGGGTAGTTCTATTAACGTTGCTGTAAAAGACACCATTTCATTATTTTTATGGCTGCGTAGTATTCTATTATTTACACAATCATTAAAGAATTTACTTTATACAATCATCCTTTGATGGACACTTAAGTTGATTCTACACATCTGCTATTGTTAACAGTGCTACAATAAATATGTGTAAGTACAAGTATCTTTTTGGTATAATGGCTTGTTTTCTTTTGGGCAAATACCCAGTAGTGGGATTGCTAGATCAAATTGCAGTTCTTTTCAGTTCTTTAAAAATCAAATACTATTTCGAATTGCCAAAACTTTCTATAGAGCAAACCACGCCTCTGAAAATTGGAGAGAAAGACAGACAGATACGGAGAATCATAACATATCCTTGAGCAGAAACCCCTGCAGGAACCATTCAGGTAGAAAGCCAAAACTCTAATTGATAGAATGCTGAGGATTAATGTGGACAAGCCTGAAAAATGACCCTTCCAGGAAGAACGAGTCATGAAATGGGTGGGGTACACTCTTTGAGTTTTACTCCAGAAACTCTACCAGGTCCTCACAGTAAACATTGAAGGAAAATCTTCTTATGCCTCCAACAGAAGAAGGGGGAAAGGAATAATGTTGAAATACTTTCAAGCATTCTGTTATTGTTAACAAGACGTGTCCTCAGAAGAAAACTATTTTGCCAGAGCGCAACCTACCTGGGGGAAGGAAAATACCAAACTACAACTGGCTCTAGGGTTAAATGTGGAGGAAGGAAAATACTCAATTTCAGCCTCGCTAGCCATCCTGTCCCATCTAAAGTGGGGGAATACTGAGGAGCCTTGGTGAACTTTAAAGCCCAGGGGAATAGGCTCATGGAAAGACTGATGATCACCTAATCATAGAACTGTTGAATGTTTTCATTTACCGGTGTGTTACTAAGGCCTATTTACAGTAGTTCTTTGTATACAGTACATCATATGCACCTTGCAAACAAACAAACAAAACAAAACAAACAAACAAAAAAGAAAACAAGGCATACTAGAAGGAAAAAACAAACAAATACACTATTTGAAGAGACTGAACAAACATCAGAACCAAGCAGGGTTGTTGCAAATATGAGACTGGGAATTTAAAACAACTATAATTAATATGCTATGGGCTTTAGTAGATAATGTAGACAGCATGCAATAATCAATTGGCAATGTAAGCAGAGATGTAGACATTTTAAGAAACAATCCAAAAGAAATGTGAAATGCATTTGTTTTAAATGCATTTAAAACATTAAAAAGAAAGTTTTTTTAAATTTTAATTTTCTTTTCAAAGTTAAAATATATTGCAACAGAAATAAAGAATGCCTCTGATGTGCTCATTAAAAGAGTGGAAATGGCTGAGGAAAAAATGTCTGAGCTTGAGAGTATGTTAATAAAAATTTTCAAATCTGAAAACTGAAAAGAAAAAGACTGAAAAAAACAGAACAGAGTATCCAAAAACTATGTGCAATATGTAAGAGCATAACATATACATAATGGCAATATCAGAAGGCAAAGAAAGACAAATATTAAAAAAGCTGAAAATATAATAGCTGAGAAAGTTCCCAAATTAATGTCAGACACCAAACCCCAGATCTAAGCAACTCAAGGAACAACAAACAGAATAAATGCCAAAAACAAATTCACAAAAACTATACCTAACTATATTGTATTTGAACTTAAGACTATCAAAAATAAAACATTTTAAAGCAGAAGGAGGAAAAAAGCAGTTTGGCTATACAGGAAAAAAGATGAAAATTACATTCAACTTCTTAGAAACTGCGTGGAAAAGCAGAGAATAGAATGAAATATATTTAGTGTTGAGAGAAAATATCACCAACCTAGAATTCTATACTCTGAAAAATTACCCTTCAGTAGTAAAAGATAATTATTTTTTCAAACAAACTAATATTGAATTTGTTGTCAGTAGAGCTTCCTTGCAAGACATGTTAAAATAAGTTATTCAGACAGAAGAAAAAAATCATATAGATAAGAATCTCCAATTTACATACATAAGGAAAATGAATCTAGAGATAAATAAGCAAAGGTAAAATAGAAGCTTTTGTTTTTCCTTGAGTAGAAGAAAACAATTTGTTCAACATATTAATGACAATGAATTTTATTATGTATGTGCCTACGTAGGTGTATAAAAATATGTATATGTTTGTTATCTATAAGCTAAATAAATTATGATAATACAAAAGATGGGAGAAATAAATTTAAAGTATTTTTTTCAGATTTAAGAAATAATTTACAAATTAAGAATATATATAAAGTGTATAATGTTATGATTTTATGTATATATAAATTATGAAATAATTGCTACAATCAAGTTAGCTAACATATCTATCACCACGCATAGTGATAAAACATATAACATAGGAATGATTTGTTATTATAAAGGGCACGCATTACCCATGAAGCATAATGTTAGTGGAAAGAGGACCTAGGTTAGTGGTAAATGTATGTTGCAAACTCAAAGACAAGTACTAAAAGAGTAGCAAAAGGAAAACAATTGATATGTTACTAAACAAAGAAAACTGAATCATATAAATGCTCAAATAAAACCACACACACAAAAAAAACAAAGGAAAAAATGTGAAAGACAAAAATAAGAACAAAAAAAGTTAACAAATAAAAAAGAGTAAAAAATATGATAGCTATTAATTTAACTATGTATCAATAATCACGTTCAACTTTAATGTTCTAAATACACAAAAGCAAAGTATGTCAGAAGAGATATGAAAACAAGATTCAGCTATATGTTGTATACAATAAACTCACTTTAAATATAAAGACACATGTAGACTAAAAGTACAGGGATGGAGAAAGACATACCATGTGAATGTAAATTGAAATAAAGTCAGACTAGATGTGTGAGTGTAGACAGACTAGACCTCAGTGAAAGAAAAGTTAAGGATAACATAATGATAGAGTAATCCTTCAAAAGAACATAACACATTTTAATGTGTATGCACTTAACAACAGAACATCAAAATACATAAGGCAAACACTGATAGAACTGCAAAGCATGATAGTTAAATCCGGTATTATAGTTCAATAATTTAAAACCTCTCTGTCGGAAAGACTAGCAGGCAGAAAATCTATAAAGTTGAGTTCAATATCCCCATCAGGCAACTGGTTATAATTTCCATCTACAGACTACTTCATTCAACAACAGCAGACTACACATTCTTCTCAAGATGACATGTAATATTAATTGAGATAAAACAGATTCAGAGCTGAAAAAGAACCTTAAAAATGTAAAGGAATAGAAAACTTACAATGTCTGCTCTAGGTCCCCAATGGCACTAAACTATAAATCTGTGAGAAAGATAGCTGGAAAATCTCAAAATAACTGCAGGTTAAACAACATACATCTAAATAACACATGCATCAAGAAGAAATCTTAAGAAAAACATTCAAAATATTTTGAACTAAATGAAAATAAAACACAACTTAAAATCTGTGGGATGCAATTAAGGTGGTGTTTAGGGGTAAATTCATAGCACTGATTACATATATTAGAAAATGATAATCTTCAATTAATTACCTAAGCTTCTATTTTTGGAAACTAGAAAAAGAAACGTAAATTAAACCCCAAAGTATCCAGAAGAAAGGAAATAACAAAAAATAAATAAATAGTACTGAAAACAGGAAGTCAATGGAAAAAATCAATAAAATCAAAAGTTTGTTTAAAAAATTGATAAAATTGATAAACTATGCTAAGAAAGAAACAGCTAAAACACAAATTAATAATATCGTAAATGAAAGAGAGGATACAAATACAGACCACATGAATACTAAAAGATAATAAACAACATTATAAGCAACTCTCAGCCTACAAATTAGGTGACTAGGCAGAAATGGACAAATTATTTGAAAGACACAGTCTGCCAAAACTCACACAAGAAGAAATAGGCAATCTTATTAGGCATATATAATATACATACTATTATACATAATATATAATTATATATTTATTATTATTATATCTGTCTACTTTCTTGTTCTTCAGATACATTTTCAAGGACACTAATTCTTTTCAGCTGTATCTAATTTGCAATTGAAGCCATTTGATCCACTGAGTTTTTTATTTCCACAATTAGATTTTTAGAAGTTTCATTCGCCACTGAATCTGTCGGTTTCTT
>NW_012101821.1:3036738-3049758 GCF_000951045.1 Mandrillus leucophaeus | reverse complement strand
ATTTATATATTTAAATCTACAATAAATCACCAGACCCTAATGTGCTCACAGGTGAGCTCTGCAAAACATTTAAAGAAGAAAATTAAACCAATTCTGTAAAATGTCTTTCAGAACACAGAAGAAGAGAAAATACTTTTTAACATATTCTTCAAGGCAAGCATTACACTAGTACCAAATCAGCAAAATACATTGAAAGAGGAGAAAACTACAAACTAATATTTCTCATGAACACAGATGTAAACATCAACAAAATATTAGCAAATCAAGCATAACAATTTATTTTTAAAATTACCCACCACAATCAAGTGGGATTTTTGTAGGTATGCAAGACTAGATAGGCACTCAAAACTCAGTTAATATTATCTTTCACATAGACTAAAGAAGAAAAGTCACGTGATCATATCAAAAGATGCAGAAAAAAAGGTGACAAAATTTGACACCCATTTATGGTAGAGATTTGAACAAAATAGGACTAAAAGGGAGCTTCATCAACTTAGTAAAGAACATCTACAACAAACCTACAGCTAATATCATACTTAATAGTGAGAAATCTCAAGCTTTTTTGCTAAGATGAGGGAAAAGGGAAGAATGTTCCCTCTTACCCCTGCTTGTCAATATCATACTGGAATTCTTAGCTAATGAGATAAGACAGTGAAAGGAAATAAAAGGCATATAGATGGGGAAAAAATAAAACTGTTTTTGTTTGCAGATGATATGATCATGTATGTAGAAAATCTGAAAGAATCCATGAAACAAAAACTGGAAGAAGGAAGAAATTATAGCACAAGTTGGAACTCAAGGTTAACATGCAAAAGTCAATTCCTTTTCTATGCACCAGCAAAGAACAAGCAAAATCTAAAACTGAAAACACATCACTATTTACATTAGCATACCAAAAATGAAATATTGAAGTACAAGTTTTACCAAACACGTCCAAAATAAATATGAGAAAAACTACAACATTTTGATAAAAAATATCAAATAAGACAACACCCTAACCATAAAATCCTGAGAGCTATTTTGTTAATATTAAAAACCTGAATCCAAAGTTGATATACAGAGGCAAAAGATTCAGAATAGCTGACCAAATTTTGAAGGAGAAAAATAAAGTTAGAAGATAGAAACCACTTGACTTCAAGACTTAGTATAAAATGCTAACTGAGACAGTGTGGCGATAGTGAAACAACAGACTTATCAATGGGACAGAATAAAGAACCCAGAAGTAGACCTACAGAAATATAGTCAACTTATCTTTAACAAATGTGCAAAAGAAGTATAGTGGAACAAAGTCAGTCTTTTTAACAAATGGTACTGGAACAATTAAACATTCATATGCAAAAGAAATTAATCTAGGTAGAGACCTTATACCATTCACAAAAATTAACTCACAATAGATTATGGACCTAAATGTAAAATACAAAGCTATCAAACTTCTAGAAGATAACGTAGCAGAAAACCTAGGAAAGGGTTTTATGATGGGTTTAATGATGACATTTTAGATACAACACCAAAAGCATGATCCATGAAAAGGTAATTAATAAGCTGGACTTCATTACAATTAAAAACTCCTAATCTGTGAAAGACAATTTAGAGAGAAAAAGAAGACAAGCCATTGACTTCGGAAAAAAATATTTTCAAAAGACACACAATATAGAAATTACTTTTAAAATTCAACAATGAGAAAATGAATAAGCCAATTAAATAATGGCCCAAATGCCTGAAAACACTTTTTCAATGAAGATATAGAGATGGCAAGTAAACATGAAAATGTTTTCAAAATTATATATTATTAGGAATTGTAAGTTGAAACAACCATGGGATAACACTACACATCAATTAGAAGAGAATGGCCAAAATTCTAAACACTGTCAACTTCAAATGGGGTGAGGATATGGAAGACTAGGAACCTTCATTCATTGCTGGTAGGAATGCAAAATGTTACAGCTAGTTTACAAGACAGTTTGGTAGCTTCTTACAAAAGTAACTATATTCATACCATACAAGCCAACAGCCATGCCCCTTGATATTTACCCAAAGGAGCTGAAAACCTATGTGGACACAAAAACCTCCACATGGATTGTTCACAGCAGCTTTATTTATAATTGTCAGACCTTGGAAACCAAGGTCCTTTAATGTACTAAAGGACCAAGATGTCCTTTAGTACATTAATGAATAAATACCTTTGGTACATCCAAATAATAGAGTATTTTTAGAGCGAGAATAAATGAGCTATCAAGCCGTGAAGAAACAGGGAGAAAACCTAACTGCATGTTACTATATGAAAAAAGCCAGCATCAAAAGGCCACATGCTATATGACTCCAACTACATAACATTATAGAAAACTATGGAGACAGTAAGAGATCAGTGGTTGCCAAGCATTTGATGTGAGAAAGGGATAAATATGAAGAACATAGAGGACTTTTAGGGCAATACAACTATTTTATATGATAATTTGATAGTGAACACATGAATTCATTTACCATAGTGAATTCATTTACCAAAGTCCATAGAATGTGTAAGACCAAGAATGAGCCGTAACATAAACTATGAATTTTGGGTGATAATGATGTACCAATGTAGATTAATCAATGTTAACAAAAGTACCACTCTGGTGCATGATATTATTAGACGTGGTGGTTGTGCCTGTGACGACAGGGGGTATATGAGACCTCTCTGTACTTCCCACTCAACTCTGCTGTGAACCTAAACTGCCCTAAAGTATTGTTAATAAGAAGAAACAGCTTATACTCACTTTACCTTTTAGAGAACACCCCATATTTTTCATTCCTTTTATATCCAAACTTTTCAAAAAAGAACACTAAATTTAGTCACAGTTTCCAATCCTTCTCTGTCTATCCTTTCTTAAAACTAACATAATTGGATTTTGTCCACATCACTTCACCAAAATGATTTTATCAATGTCACCCCCATGACCTCCATATTGTTCAATGTAATGATCAATTTTCAGTCTTCATTTGACTTGCTTATGCATAGTAATTAACACACTTATTTGACGCCCCAAAGAGTCCTCACAGTCTTCCTGTTTTATTTGTAACTTACTGGTCTCTGCTCTTCACTTACTGCTCCTTAGTATTCCAAGTTTTGGTTGAGTGCTTAGATGTCTATTTGCCATCTACATTTACTGAATAGGCAATCTCATCCAGTTTCATGTTGAAATATGCCAAATTTGTATTTGCAGTGTGGATCTCTTCTCTGAACTTAAGGAATTTGCATAATAAATATTTCTGCATTTGAAATGTAATATGGCCAATATCAATTTCCTGGCCATCCCATTAAAAATTGCGCCTCTCATAATCTTCCTTTTTTTGAGATCAAGGCAATTTCATTCCTCCAGTACTAAGATAAAATATTTGACATTATCCTTGACTTCTCTATTGCCCTATGTCAAATATGTTAACAAATTGTGCTGACTTTTCTTTCTATTGTAACCAGAATCCAGCTACTTCTTATTAACTTTTGCTGCAACTTTGGACCAAGGCATCATTGTGTCCTTGACTCCAATTTTTTTCATTCCTCCTAGACTGCAGGCTATTCTCAGAATAACAGAGTATTAGTCTGTTCTTACACTGCTATAAAGAAAATACTGCAGACTGGGCAATTTATAAAGAAAATAAGTTTAATAAGCTCATGGCTCTGCAGGCTGTACGGAAAGCATGATACTGGCATTTGCTTGACTTTTGGGAAGGCCTCAGCAAATTTTCAGTCATGGCAGAAAGCAAAGCAAGAGTCAGCACTTTGCAAGGCTGGGAGTAGAATGAAGAGAGACGGGGGAGATGGCATATGCTTTTAAACAAGCAGATCTCATAATAATTCACTCACTATCATGAGAGCAGTACCAAGGGAAAATCTGCCCCCATGAGAAAATACCTCCCACGAGGTCCCACCTCCAAAACTGAGGATTACAATTCCACATGAGATTTGGGTGGGGACACAGCCAAACTATATTAAATAGCCAGAATTAGTTTATGTAAGCATAAGCTGTAGCAATTCACACCACTAAATAAAGCTCCTAAATTTACCTAAATAAGTAAAAAGTAAAGATTATTACTTTTACCTACAGGTCCTACATAATCTGCTCTTTCATTATATCTCAACCTCATTTGCTAATATTCTCTCTGGCACTCATTTCATTATTTCAACATTGTACTTCTTCATTGTCCTTCTTCAAATAGTACTAGAGGACACCATCTGAGGGCCTTGCACTTGCTCATTTTTCTGACAGTAATATTCTAACGATTTGCTTACAGCTCACTCTCTCTGTTACTTTACGACTCTATTCAACAATTTTATTATGGATACTTTCCTGATTACCCAATATATAACTAAAACACTTCCATCTTCAGAAACACCTATGCCTTTCTTTAGTTTATCCTTAAAGTTCTTATTGTCATTCATCATCTACATATTATAGATATTTGTTTTTACTTTTTCCTTAATTTCAAGTCTGCAAGTTCTCTGATGAATGGAATTTTATTCTCTTTTATTATCTTCTGTATGCTAAAACCTGGTAGCTTCTCAAAATATATTTGAGGAATAAATAATTACAAATTTAAAATGCAGTATAACAGATATTGTATTATAATGTAATGCTGAGGATAAATTCTGAAACAGAAATTTGCCAATGTTAGCATAGATTGCCTGTGGTAGTTTCCATTCTTGGGTACCAGATGTTAACTCTTCTTCTGTATTACTTATGTGAACTTGAATCTGGGTTGCATTTCTGGGCATTTCTTCAATTTGTTTTCACAATTTTCACTATATATATATGTGTATATATATAATGAAATACATATATAACATATATGCTAAATATTTTAATACAGGCCTTCATTTTTGAGAATAAAGTCTTGTTTCCTTTATACTAAATATGTATCAGAGAAATCAGTCAGCAAGCACAAAGTAACATAAAATGTTAGAGCTAGAATGGAATTTCATTCTTTTTGGCTAAACATTCTCATTTTTTCTTGAAGAGAATATTTTTTAGCTTGGTTTTGCTTGGATGGATATTATAAATTACAACTTGGCTAGGCATGTTTATTCATTTCATTCATTTCTAGGACCAACTATAGTGCTTTCCTCAATTTTCCCAACACTCAATACTTAAATTGCAGAGTTTGTCAGAATACAGAAAAGTAGATGGTGGTAAAAGTAAACTATATAGTCCTCATAAAAGTAAAACTTCTAGCTACCCAAATCAGTAATCAATATACCAAATTGTAAAATGAGAACAGTGCAATAATGAAATGTATTTTTAGGGTAGTGATAAAGAGCATATAACAGATTTTTGAATTTCTTTCCTGCTTTTTTAATCATGATAGAATGTTTCCTGGGTCATATTGTCATTGGCCCTTATAAGGATGGCAGATAAACCAGTGTTAATTTGTTAGGCTAATAAGGACAAAGACAACTTTGTTTTTGGTACTTAATGTTCATTCTCTAATTAGAAGAAATAACTGAGCAAGGAAACTAGAGATAGATAGAGGCCTCTGATTTTTTCTTCCTTTCCAGATAGCCAGAACATTTCATTTTCTTCAACATATAAATGCCTATCAGATCTTCCAATGAAAACTAACTAAAATTTTATTATCATAAAAAAGTCCCCAATAGGTAAATAATAGAAAGACTGAAAGTAGATAAGTGATTGCCTAGAATCAGGGGTAGACAGGGAGTGGATAGGCCATTGAGGGTAGTGGGGAGAAATGGAGAATGACTACTAATGGTTATGGAGTTTTTTTTGTGTGTGATGAAAATGTTCTAAAATTGATTGTGGTGTTGGTTGAATAACTGTGAACAAACTAAAATCCAATAGAATCTACACCTTAAGTGGGTGAATTGTATGGTATGTGAATGATATATCAATATAGCTATTTAAAAAAAAATCCATCCCCAAACTGCCCCGAGTCTGCAGGTTTTCCTACCTTGTTTGTCTCAGCACTGTCAACATGATTTATTTGAAAATGAAAGTATGTTATGTTACTCCGTGGCTTAAAGTGCTTCTATATTGTCTGGTGTGGTAAATCCAACTAAGACAAATTCAAAGTATCACTAGTACATACTTGAAAACATTTCTTGACATTCTTTTATGTTTTTAGGTACATCCAAATCATTGTTCAGTTTCACGACAGAATGCTTCCTGTGTCATATTGTCTTAGGCCCTTATTAAGAAAAAAAAACAAAAAACAAAAAACTTTGTTTTATTTTTATTTTTTCTTTGAATCTTCTCTCAGTCTTTAAATCCTTGAGCAAAATACTAGTACTTTAATTCCCATATTTAATGTGCCCAATTTAGGTAAATGTATTTAGTTTATGCTTGGTAACTCATAAGCTAGTGAGCTACTTACTTATTTTATCAATTATACCAAGAATTATACTCATTTATATTGTCAAAAACTACGTAATATTTTTATTTTGTTCTTAAATCTTCAGGCAGAGGTATAGATTTGGAGTATCTGGCTAATATTAATTATAAAAGAAAATAGCCCATGTATATGAATATAACACACGTTTCCTTTTAAATTTCACTCTACAATAATTTGTTTAGTTCTCTTACTTGATAGGTGGCTAATTTCATATGAAATAAAGTTCATATTTTCCTCGCTGATGAGATTGTCTTCAGGTGACAAACATAATGCAGCTAGCATGGTCTGTGGTCAAAGGAAGTAAGCTGATATTTAAGCAAAAGTAGCCAGTGATGACATGGCCATTCTCACTACATTAAATAACGTGTTGATCAGAAAAATCAGATATGCATTGGTCTTTTGTAAGTAATCAGCTAGAAAGAGCAATTCAGAATATACCTAAGGAGAATAGGAAAAACAGAAAACAATATCTCAGAATGGACTTTGTGAGTTTTCTAGCTGAGAATTGTTGATGATGCATCAATTGGGACATTGTGTTGCAGTGTTTAGTTGGGTGCATAGCAGAGGCTTTCCATTTTCTTGTATTTACTCATTTCTCACAGAGACATGAGCTATGATTTTGTTATAGATTTGGAAATATTAAATGAATAGAAAATATTCGATTCCATTGCAATGTTATGTGTCCCTATGAAAGTTATATTTCATGGCTTCATATTCAGAGACACTATCATATTGGCTAAACCTGAAAATATTTATTTTTGCATAACGTGTTTCCAAAAGCTGAATATTTAAAAAAGTAGTACATAAATGGAAAAATACTAACAGCTGAGTTTGCTTCAAATCTATATTGCAGATAAAGACACATTCTGTATTACCATACTGTCAGGTGTCAGTTGCTTTCCTGATGGATATCTTTTTTTGAAACAATTTCAGTCTTTAAAATAGCACTAATGCTCAATGTTCCTCCTAAAGTATTTGGGTGTTTATCATTACTGTTGGTGAGGATGACACTAGTGGTTTTCAAGTTTAAATATGATCTATTGAGATTTGGGATTCGATGTAGACATGAATTTCTATCATTTTCGGTGTTCTCTGGCAACACGGGGCTTTCTATGCATACTCTACTGCAAAAATTGACTTTATCGTTACTGATTTCAGTGCAGCCCCTCACAACCCCTACACTCTTTATCAGAGAGTACAGAAAAGACAATGAAGACTTTCCACTGACATTTGGAAACAAAAATCCACAAGTGTACTTTAATTACGTAGACAATGGATACACACTGAATGCTTTACGGTTGGTATTTTTTTTTTTTTTTTTTTTTTTTTTACTTTGTTCCAATGGTCATCCACACTGCCATCTGTTCTATAGATATAAGGTATAAAATTTCAAGAGAAAATAATACTAAATTTTTACAGATGATCAGAAGAAAGATACTAAAAACATCAGTTACCAAAACAATGCTACTTTGAGATTGCTAAGTAACCTGGAAAATCTTGTTACCAACGGCGAATCTGATGGGTCTGCAGCAAACTCAATTCTTGTCTCCTCAGAGGAAATCATTCAGCTGAGGGGCATAGGGCTGAGGGAGAGACCAAGGCAAATGTTCAAGCAGAAATCAAAGTTTATTAAAACGTTTTAGAGCAGGAATGAGAGAAAGTAAAGTACATTTGGAAGAGGACCAAGCAGGTGACTTGAGAGATTCAAGTTCTATATCAACCCTCCCTTGATTTGGGGTTTTATACATTGGTATGGTTCTGGGGTTTGCATTTCTTCTCCCATGATTCTTCTGTGGAGCAGGCTGTCTGCATGTGTGGTGGCCCAGCAGCAACGAGGCGGGGCCGAATGCACAGTGTGTTTACTGAAGTTGCATGCATGCTCATTTGAGGTGTTCTTTCCTGACCAGTCAAGGGTTCCTTGAAAAAGGTCATATACTGATTAAACTTTGCCATTTTGCCTCTCAGTGTGCATGCTTTAGCCTGGTTGCCCACCTACTGAGATCTTATTAGGAAGCTGCTGATCACCAGCTTCAGGTTTCTATCCTTTGGGAGACTGCCTTTCCTGTCACTAGCTGTTACCAATTATTATTTTAGACATAACAGTGCAGCAAACTTGATTCTTGCCTTCTTGGAGGCAACTGCCTGACCATCACCTTATGGTTGCCTGACATTCCTAAGAAGGGGCCCTCTCCTGCCCTACTCATGTCGGCTAGCTAACTACTCTAACATTTTCCTCCTCAAGAGTCCAAGACCCAATTATTTGGAAAAATGGATGAAGGAGTGTAATTCCCTCCTCCTGATAGATGGTCAGTGATGATTTTCTGTGGGTTTTGGCCTCTTGCTAGCTATCAGGGCAGTGGCTCCATGGGTTGATGAAAGTGGCATCCAATCAGGTCCAAGAGACACGGAGTCAGAATTTCACCTCTTTTATGTCTCACTGATGGGCAGTGTAGGGGTTCTCTGCAGAAGGGTGACTCTTGAGTATTGAGAGGACAGCATCCCTCACTGAAGATCATCTGGAGCCTGATGGCCTGAAGGCAAGAGGAAATAAATTGGGTTATTAAATTTAGAAGACAGGAGCCAAAAAGGGGTAAAATAAAGAACTAACAAGTGGGCCTAAAAAGGGAAGGAGCCAGGAAAACCATTTTCAGATTCTTTCCCAATGTAATCAACCCTGAGAAGCTTGTTTCCATAAACTGAAGGCTCAATTTAGGAGTTGTCTGATGTTGTCTTGTACTTCTTCTGATTGATCAACCCAAAAGCAACATATTTTATCTAAGGCTAAACAAATTTCTCCCTGTGCTGTCATTAACATAATTAGTCCTTGATGATTTTGGAGAACTACAGCTGCTACAGAGTCAATTTGTTCTTGCACGGTTGTTAAGGTTTTTGCCATGGCATCAATGTTTTGGCTATTTCCGTTGAGAGCTGGACATAGGTCAAGGAGGCTTTGGTGATTCTAGCAATTACGGTTGCTATACCAGCTATAATGCCAAGTCCCATGAGAAGAGGAGTAAATTGGCTACCCCTTCTCACCCTTGGAAAGATGAAATACCCATAGATTGGTACTAGAAGAGAGAAATTGCCAGAGACTGTGAAGATGTCTGGGCATACATAGCCTATGATACAAATTCCGGTCCAGTTAATGGGAAGGCATTAGCAAACTGATTGGCCACAAATATGGAAGGTTCCTCGGGTTTTAAGAACAGTAGAAAGGTTGAAACAAATTAAGGGGGTAAGAACAGCTCCAAAACATCCCAAGGCTACCAATACACTCCGGTAGATAAAGTCATGCCTGTTAAGACAGGTACATGGGGTTTAGCTCTGATTAGCTCCTTTGATTTTACTTTCCCAAAAAAGAGAATTTCAAGTTTGGTCCAAGAGAATTCATTGTGCTGTAGAGGTTCTGAGGTTGGCAATTTGAAGACATTTGGTCTAATAAGCAGGCCAGAATTAGAAATTTCAAGTACTGCATGAGCTTGGGCATCTCCGGCAAAACCAGGTGGATTTGTGTAGCAAATTTTCCTGAGGAAGAGTAATATTTGGAGGTTTGGAGAATCTTGGTTGATAGCAGACTTGGTTGTTGCTGTAAGCTTGGTAATTCTGTTGGTTAGGATATACGGTGAGAGAAACATTACATACTGTACTGGGAAGAGCACCTACATCCATTTCATTTTTCTTCTTGGCCATAACACAAAATAGGGGCTACTCCCATTAAAGGGATATTAATAGAAATGTGTCTGAAAATTGGAAGCTCTTTGTGGCTATCAGGGAAATATTGCTTTATTTTTGCAAGAAGACTATTTGCAGGCCCAAATATTCCCTTCAGATTAGAGTCTCATTAATAGGAAATATGTAATCCTGCCTCTATGCTTGTCCAATCTCTGGGTAAGGACAGATAAGCTCTCTCTGGTGTGTTAGTGGAAGAGCTAGAACATAACCAGCCACAATGTTTCCTTGTTTATTTATTTAGACACTGTTAGAAACAGTCTTTCAAGCCGGTCTGAAATATCCGACTTGTTTTCTTTGTTCACACAGCACCTATAGACAAAAAAATATATAATCCTCACAAAACTATATTTCTTATTAATTTGACTGTATAAAATAAAATAATAATATAGTTTATTGCTGCCATTTTACTCCCATGAAGTATGAAATATTGTATGAAATGCACTAAAGCTTTAAAATCATGGATGATTATCACATTTTTTATTCTATTAATTACTATTGTACTAATACTGAGATGGAAAAAGCACAAAAACATAAAATAGTGTCTATATTTGTACTGGTTTTCCTTATTTCTCCTTACTCCTATTCCTATTTGTGTTACTCCTTAACCTCATTTCTCTAGGTACAATAATTAAACCAAAGCTCTCCCTTTCTCATTCCTCTCTTGCTGTTTGTGTATTAAATAAAAAGAAGAAATAGTGGAGACTTATCTTTATTTAGTTCTCATACACGAAGGAGCCAATAATTATTGAAAACTTTACTAGCACTGAGATAGTAAGATGATACTAGCTATATTAATAAATACTGACCTCCCTTCATTAAATTAAAATTATAAAGAAGTAAGACTTTTCTACTTTGTCCCAATTTTATCTATTTAAAAAATCCGTATAAGCAAAGCTAATTATGATTATTTTCTAATTTTTGTAAAAGTTTTAAGAAGGTTCTTCTGATATTTCACTACCTAGATTACTAGAGTGTCCAGAATTTAGAATATCCTGATGATCTATATTTTTTGAAACAATATAAAATAATATCTGTGTGTATCTAATAATACAACTGATAATGGAATTTTACAAATATGTTGTTATGCTGAAATACAAAACTTTTAAATATAGATTTTCCCCTTTTTTAATCTGAAACTTTATATTCAATTGTGCATTTTATTTTGTATTGAAATACGAGAGTCATATATATTTTCTCACTCTTTTAGGATAAAAACAGATAACTTTTATATAAATTTACTTAAGCCCCTTAAATTTCTCACTTATAAAATTATAGTCAGTGAGACAAAACTTGATTTCTACTGCTGTAGTTGTTTTCAAACTTTAACCAATATTCATCACCTTTCTCATTCACTACCTCATTCTGGATCCTCTTACCCCTTGGTCAACAGTCCGGTAGTTGCTTACCCAGTAGGCTAACTCGGTGAAAAAATGTAAATTGAACATATGATATGTTAGTCTCTGATCTAGGTAGAGTTTCCATTGGTGAAGAAAAAACTAAAATTCAGACAAAAATTCTGACCTTTTGGATTCATAGTATTTTTCCCACCTTTTCTAGTACTTATTTTTGACCTTAGAGGGATAAGAATTTTTTTTTCTATTAAGTTGTTTTTAATTTTGTGAGTACATATTAGGTACATATGAGGTGCATGTGATATTTTTGTACAGGCATGAAATACACAGTAATCACATCATCTAACAATATTGGGTATTCATTCCCTCAAAGATTTATCCTTTGTGTTGCAAAAAATTTAATTACACTTTTAGTTATTTTTAAATGTGCAATTAATAAGCCAAGCACTGAAAGACAAACGTTGCATGTTTTTACTTATTTGTGGAATCTAAAAATCAAAACAATTGAATTCCTAAAGATAGAGAACAAAAGAATGGCTACCAGAGGCTGGGAAGTGTAGGTGTGGGGCTATGATGAGTGGAGGTTGGAGTTCTCAGTGAGCACACACACACGAAAAAGTTAAAGAATGAATAAGACCTAGTATTTGGTTTCGTTCACATATATTTTTGTGCTGGCCTACAGGTCAAACATGTAAAGTTCTTCTGCTGTTTTCCTGTTTTCCTTTCTGACTTAATTATTACTTAAAACACTATTCCTGGCAATGCCACCATTGGTCGCCCTTAATATCTTTTTTTTTTTTTTTTTTTTTTGATGGAGTCTTGCTCTGTCACCCAGGGTGGAGTGCAGTGGTGCGATCTCGGCTCACTCCAAGCACTGCCTCCCGGGTTCACGTCATTCTCCTGCCTCAGCCTCCGGAGTAGCTGGGACTACAGGCGCCCGCCACCACGTCCGGCTAATTTTTTGTATTTTTAGTAGAGACGAGGTTTCACTGTGTTAACCAGGATTGTCTCGATCTCCTGACCTCATGATCCACGCGCCTCTGCCTCCCAAAGTACTGAGATTCCAGGCGTGAGCCACCGCCACCGCCCGCACCCGGCCCGCCCTTGCTATCTTTTTTGCTTATCTAGATTTTACTTCTTTGGGCACTTTAACTAAAATAATAATGTGTCTTCAGATAATAATTTGGCCATTAAACAATGCTCTTTATTGGATTTTTATTTTATTAATAGTCATTAACTCTCATGGATGTTCAAGTTAGAGTGCCAGGTTTTAAGTTCCAAATTCTACCTTTCACTTCTGCTCCTGTCTTGCAAAGGGATATGAACAGGAAAATAATCGTCAATATAAGCAAATCAACGACTGAACTAGATTCTCATAGAAACTGCCTCCTCCCAGGCCCTCATAGATTTAGGTCACTGACAAGTATATGGATTCAGTAAGAACAGCTGGGCCAGGCACAGTGGCTCAAGCCTGTAATCCCAGAACTTTGGGAGGCCGAAGTGGCTGGATCACCTGAGGTGGGGAGTTCGAGACCAGCCTGGACAACATGGATCC
>NW_012101821.1:3033587-3036093 GCF_000951045.1 Mandrillus leucophaeus | reverse complement strand
AGATTGTCTGAGCTCAGGAGTTCGAAACCAGCCTGGGGAACACGGTAAAACCCCGTCTCTAAAATAAAATAAATAAAAAAAAAAAAAAGCTGGGTGTGGCAGCATGCATCTGTAGTCCCAGCTACTTGGGAGGCTGAGGCAGGAAAATTGTTTGAACCTGGGAGGCAGAGGTTGCAGTGAGCTGAGATAGTGCAACTGCATTCCAGCCTGGCAACAGAGCGAAACTCCATCTCAAAAAAAAAAAGCAGCTATGAATGTTACCCTCTTCCTCACCTTTTACTAAATCAAAGAACAACTGATTTGAATATTAACAAGATGCACAGATGATTTTTAATCATAGTGACAGTTGAGAAGCAAATAATTAGAATAAATAATTAGCAAGCCATCCAGACTGTTTCTTTCAAAAAGTCATTATTTCAATTATGAACATGGCATGTACTGAAAATAAGCTAATTTATTGTCACATTATTGGATGATTGCCTTATATCCTGGTAGATATTTTATGTTACTGACTTTATTTTTTAGTCTTTATTTTTTAGTGTAAGAATGCTAATATTAACATTCTATTGCGAAAATGTAGGAAACTTAAAAAAAAACTTGTTCTGACAGAGAACATCCTACTTGTATATGAGATGAAACTCAGTAGTGAATGTTAAAAAGATATTCACTTAATACATGCAACTATTATATATCAATAAAAAAGTTAAATGAAAAAATACGAATGGTATAAAATAATTAGTTAATTAATTTCTAATTAAACAAGTCTGATTTAATTGAGCAATTATTCTAATACAGGTTGAGAATTCTTAATATGAAAATCCAAAATCTGAAATGTTCCAAAATCCAAAACTTTTTGAGTGCTGACTTGAAACTACAAGTGGAAAATTCCACACCTCACCTCATGTGATGAGTTCCAATCAAAATACAGGTGAACAACACCATGTGAAACACTGTTTAATCAGTGTCCCCAGTAGAAAGAACACCTTCCCATCCACCTTCTTTTGCAATATATCTTCTCTGCACATGCCCAGACTCCTCCACGTGAGCCCACAAGGTGTAATAACATGATACATGTGCAGGCTGTATGCGCCAATGGTGCGTTTTCCATAATGCCTCACATGTGGCCAAGACCTACATGCACTATTCACTGTGTTTTGTTTTTCTGTTTCTCTGCTCTGGGGTATAAAGGTATTGCTGAAAATGTCTAAAAGGCCTGCAGACACCCCGTAGGTAACAGTGGTAAGGAAGAAGGAAGTATTTTTGTTTATCTACATCACGGAAAGTCAAGCTGTTTAAGAAACTGAGCAGTAGTGTAAGCGTGAAAAGTGAGTGGTCATACCGTTGGAATGACCACCATATATGACCTGAAGAAAGAAATGATAAACTGTTGAATTTCTTTGCTAAAAGTGATGAACAGAAGTTAATGAAAAATAGAACAACACTGCATGAAATTAAAACTGGAGATCTTGAGAGTATATTGAAAGAATGAATTGGTCAGCATCACAGTGGACGCCAGCACTTGATGGTATGCTGATTATAAAACAAGAAAAGATCTAATTGAAGAGAAATTTGAATATTCATCAGACTGGTTGAAGAAATTTAAGAAAAAACATGGCATTACATTTTGAAAGATTTACGGTAATAAAACATCTACTGATCATGAAGCAGCAGAGAAATTCATTGATGAGTTTGCTAAGGTCATCACTGATGAAAATCTGACACTAGAACAAGTCAAAAAAACTGATAAAACACCACTTTTTTGGTGTTATTGTCTCAGAAAGACACTGATTACAGCTGATGAGAAAAAGCCAACAGAAATGAAGAATGCCAAAAATAGAATGAGTATGCTGGGATGTGCTAACACAACAGGTACAGATGAAGGTAAACTTGCTGTGATAGGCAGAAGCTTGCATCCTCAAAATTTTCAGAGAACAAGTTTCTTTCTCTTTTTTTCCACCTCCTGGGTTCAAATGATTCTCCTGCCTCAGCCTCCAAAGTAACTGGGATTACAGGTGTGCACCACCATGCCCAGTTAATTTTTGTATTCTTAGTAGAGATGGGGTTTCACCATGTTGGTCAGGCTGGTCTTGAACTCCTGACTTCAGGTGATCCACCCACCTCTGCCTCCCAATGCTGGGATTACAGGTGTCAGCCAAGGAGCTCAGTCAGCCAAGTTTCTTAACAGTCCATTGTTACGCTAACAAAAAGGAAGCATCACTAGAGAAATTTTATCGGATTAGTTTCACAAACATTTGATAACAGTCTTATGCTCACTGCAGGAAAGTTGAATCAAATGACAACTACAAGGTTCTGTTATTACTTCTCATTAAAAATAATGTTTATGCCATGCACTTTCTTTCAAATGTGACTTCATTAATTCAGCCATATGACCAGGGTATCATTAGAGCAATTAACATTAATTAAGGGAACACTTTCTTGAACAACATGCTAGCATCAGAGAAGCATGGTTGTGGAAAGTTTTTGAAAAGTTTTTTTTTTTTTTTTT
>NW_012101821.1:3031394-3033537 GCF_000951045.1 Mandrillus leucophaeus | reverse complement strand
TCACCCAGGCTGGACTGCCATGGTGTAATCTTGGCTCACTGCAACCTCCACCTCCCAGGTTCAAGTGATTCTCCTGCCTCAGCCTCCCGAGTAGCTGAGACTGCAGATGGCCACCACCATGGTTAGCTAATTTTTGTATTTTTAGTAGAAATGGGGTATCATCATATTGGCCAGGCTGTTATTGAACTCCTGACCTTGTGATCTGCCCACCTTGGCCTCCTAAAGTGCTGGGATTACAGGCATGAGCCACCGCTCCCGGCCTTGGAAAGATGTTAACAAGACAAATGTGATACATTCTGTTGGAAATGCTTAGAACACAGTGATTAAAGACACAATTGTTCATGCCTTGCACAACCTCTGACCTGTGACTAAATTCAGTGATAATTATGAACAAGGTAGTGACTTTCTAGGATTTCATACATCAAGTGAAAGCAAAATGATGTCCGGTCCCTTATATATGCAAAAAATACAGCTTCAGAATCCATCAGTAAGCTTGAAGATGTGGATATAAAAAAATTTATAACATTAGATATTCAGTTCCAGCGATTTATTCATTGACTAACCAAAAATAGCCAAAATGATTATGAATCAAGTTGATTGTGATAATAGACATGATGAAGACGATGATGTCAAAACTGCGGTAAAAGTATCTATAAATGACGTCAAAACGTGTAATGGGCTTCTTAAGAAATAGAGTTGCATGCATGCATATCAAAACAAAAAATGTCAATTTATAAATCAAAGAGAGATTTCTAAGGAAAACTGTTGGTAATGAGGCAGATGACTCTGGAAGAAACATTTTAAAAAGCCATCCAGGAGAACGGATCCTCATGGCTAGAAGACTCATTTTCTGTTCCCCCAACTTCACCTGATGTTTCTTCTCACCTAACAAATTAAAATAACATATAGTGTACATAAACTTTTTCAATTAAAACACTACATTGTATGTAGGAACTAAAAGCCTGTGCTTGTTTTTTGTTGCTGTTAACAGCTGATCTAAGCATTCTGGTGATGCTGCTGTGTTACTTAGCTGCCCTGAAGACAAATTTTCACTTTATTAATTGTATGCCGTTTTTTAAACTATAAATTATTTATCTGTAAATAAGTATATGAAAATGATCACTCATCAATAGCACATAAATTCAAAGTCAGGAATTACGTTGATGCTTAAAAAACCTCTCTGATGGTTCAATGTACACAAACTTTATTTCATGAACACAATTACTAAAAATTTTATATGAAATTACCTTCAGGCTACATGCATAAGAAATATAAATGAGCTTTATATTTAGGCTTAGATCCCACCTCAAAGATATCTCATTATGTACATGAAAATATCCTAAAACAAAAAATCTGAAATACAAAACACTTCTGATCTCAAGCATTTCAGTTAAAGGATACTCAACCTGTACTATTAAAAACAAATATAACACTAATTTGTTGTACACTTAAGAGTGATGTAGACTATGTCCTACCTACAGTGAACATTTTAGCCATATATAAGATATGAAAAATGTATTTCTTAAAATTATTATTTAAATTATAGAGGCAAGTGTATTTTACTTTTGATGAAACAGAGAGATTTATCTTTATCATCTTAAATAAACTTTGCCTAGTTTTGGAATTTCAACTTTTTTCTAAAGTTATTTATGAGTAATTCACTGTGTTTAACTATGCATTTAAAAATCTTTGACTTATAGAATCTTAGCTTCCTGGAATTTCTTTTTTTTTTTTTTTTTTTTTTCTTTTTTTTGAGATGGAGTCTCACTGTGTTGCCAGGCTGGAATGCAGTGGCACAATCTTGGCTCACTGTAAGCTCCATCTCCCAGGTTCACACTATTTTCTCCTGTCTCAGCCTCCCAAGTAATTGGGACTACAGGCATCTGCCACCATGCCCGGCTAATGTTTTGTATATTTTTAGTAGAGACGGGCTTTCACCATGTTAGCCAGGATGGTCTCGATCTCCTGACCTTGTGATCCGCCTGCCTCAGCCTCTCAAAGTGCTGGGATTACAGGCTTGAGCCACCGCGCCTGGCCTCATCTTTTAAAGTAACATGCATACACATACACAGGAGAAAGAATGAAAGAACATATTTTGGGGTAGCTCAATTTGGGTAGTGGAGTTACAGATAATTTTTATTTT
>NW_012101821.1:3028955-3031167 GCF_000951045.1 Mandrillus leucophaeus | reverse complement strand
GCTGGGATTACAGGCTTGAGCCACCGCGCCTGGCCCTATTTTTTTTTTTTTTTTTTTTTTACTGACAACATTTTAGAAGATTTCATTTTTCTTCTGCAGTTCTGGTAGGCCTTTCCTAATTAGCTATATCAGAACTCATAGTAAACCTATAATGGAAAGAAGATAAAAATATTAACTAATTGATAATTTAAAAAATATGCTCTGTTTTAAAAATACTCAGAAACTGTTTTCTATGACTGTTATAATAAATTATCAGAAATTAGTGGCTTAAAACAGCAGAAATCTATTATCTTACAGTCCGGAGGCCAGAAGTCTGAAATCAAGGTGTTAGCAGGGCTGTGCTCTTTTGAACAACTCTAGGGAGAATCTTTCCCATTCTTCCCTCCTGGCTTAGCTTCTAGTGACTCTCTGCAATTCTTGGCATTCCTTGTCTCATAGCTCCACCACTCCAATCACTACCTCTTTATATAATCTTCTCCTCTATGTCTCCTTTTCTTTCTGTCTTAAATTTCTCTCTGCCTTCTCTTAAAGTACTCCTATCATATTTTGGTCCACCTGGATAATCCATTACTATCTCAACTCAAGATCCTTAACTTAATCACGTCTGCAGAGATTGTGTTTCCAAATAAGAAAACTCACAGGTTTAGGTGATTTGACAGCGGTATCTTTTAGGAAACCATTTTCTTCTGCCTACCACAGGGAGTAATCTTCAACTGTGTGATGTTAATTTGTGTCATACTCCCAAATTAAGGGCTTGTAAGGTAAATGGATGTGCTTTGGTCAATAATAGGCCAAAGTAAACATCCTACATGACTCAGTGGAATTGGAGTGCAGGTGCACAATTCCATACATTATATAATCACAGCTATCTAGCCATAACATGGGGAGGCTCCTCACTTGGCTCGGAGCCACTATTGTTTGTAAAAGGCATAACTACCCTGCTGATACTGTACATGCTGCATGCACCTAGAGAGAAAAAGTTAATCTGCTGACCCTGTGAGGGAGAGCTATCCACTCTGCAGATGGACAGTGGGGAGCCAAGAACCAGCAATTTTGCCAGAGGATGCAACTTTAAGTGTGGGAGCGGCAGGAGCTGCAAAGCTGGCTGCTAAGAGAGGCTGCAGCTGGAGCAGGCAGCTGAGATAAAGATGGACAGTTTGAGAGAGCTGCTGAATAAAACCATATTTCACCTGCCTACAGCCCCCCACCAAGTGTTCTTTCAGCTATTTGCCACCCATTCATCCGCTTCTCCTAGACCTCAGCAGAGACTGGAACCTGACACTTGGCGTGACAGCACTGAATACACTTCAACTACCACTGGAATAGTGGTAATTATTTTTTACCATTTGGGGAAACTACTGAAGCTGCAGGCCACTAAGGAGCTTATTTCACTGATAAGTGACTGTCCTAGACAATTAAGTACCTGCAATACAGGCTGCAGAGAGCCCCTTCACTGCCAGATGGCTCCTTAATGTTCAAACAACATGGTGAAAAATGAAAATAGAAGAGCTTCTTTGGAGGCAAGTTGTTTCCAAGATACTTTTCGTCCCTGTTCTTAATGACTTTTGTCTTCACAAGTTTTCCTTTTTAAACAAAAAAAAGAAGGAACAGCTTTTCAACAAACTTAGCATGTCTTTAAAAATAAATCATAAAATTATTAAGTATAGCATTTATACTTAGGAACAGATACTAACATTGTTTTAAAATATGTTTTAAAATATTTGAAAATTCTAAAAATAAGTTATATGATTTGAATTAAGCAGCTATATATAAATGTTTAACATTTATAAATAATATCTTGATATAAAACACAAATTTAGTACTATTGTCTCTCTGAAACATTGATGTGTTTTATGCAATACAAATATTGATAATTCTGAATTGCACACAATTTGTTGAAATGTTTTAAATGGACAGAAGCATTGTCGTTTAGTGCCAAATTTTCAAATAAAATTTTTAAGAAGATAAATTCAATATTTTACTGATTTATCACAGAATTGATTTGAGTATCAACAGATGTATATTCCTTCCTACTTTTGTCTCATCTACCTGTAAGCACAAGTGTCTAGTAATACAGATCACACATAATCAAAATGTTGTTTTAGTCACTTGTTTTCTTAATTTAACAAATATATATATAGAGTCCCTACTTAATGCCAGGCACTATTTTAGGCATGGAAAATAGAATACACATAGTCATTCTAGTCATTCA
>NW_012101821.1:3022453-3028905 GCF_000951045.1 Mandrillus leucophaeus | reverse complement strand
TATTTTTATTTTATTTTATTTTATTTTTTATTTTTATTTATTTTTATTTTTTCAGATCAGAGTGCTGTGATTTGACTTCAAGTGAAAGCCAGGGCTTCAAGGCCCTTGCAGTTTAAATCAAACTTGTGTCAAATTTGGTTGTGTGATTTTATATACAGAAAATAATCCAGAGTTTGCATTATGTTCATCTCATAAATCAAGTGTTGGAAAATTATAGTTTACAGAAAATATTTTACCTACAATCTGTTTTTTGTAAATTACAGACATACCTATTTGTGTATTACCTGGAACTGCTCCCTCACTACAGTGGCAGAATTGAGTAGTTGTAACTGGGTCAAAAGATTTGGCTGTTTGTCACCACCTAATTCTCACTTTGAGTTGTAATACCCATAATCCCCACATGTCAAGAGCAAGACCAGGTGGAGGTAATTGGATCATAGGAGCAGTTTCCCCATGATGTTCTCGTGATAGTGACTGAGTGTCAGGGATCTGATGGTTTTATAAGCATCTGGCATTTCTTCAGCTTTCACTCTCTCTGTCCAGCCACCCTGTGAGGAAGCTGTCTGCTTCTCTTTTGCTTCCTGCCATGATTGTAAGATTCCTGAGGCCTTCTCAGTAATGTGGAACTATGAGTCAATTAAACTTCTTTCCTTTATAAATTAACCAATCTCTAGTATTTCTTCATATCAGTGTGAGAACAACCTAATACTGTAATTTAGCGCACCAGTACCAAGGTAGTAGGGTGCTGCTATAAAGATACTAAAAAATGTGGAAGTGACTTTGGAACTGTGTAACAGGCAGAGGTTGGAAAAGTTTAGAGGACTCAGAAGAAGACAGAAAAATGTGGACAAGTTTAGGATTTCCTAGAGACTCTGAGGGTTCAGAAGACAGGAAGATCTGGGAATGTTTGGAACTTCCTAGAGACTTGTTGAATGGCTTGGACCAAAGTGCTGATAGTGACATGGACAATGAAGGCCAGGCTGAGGTAGTCTCAGATGGAGATGAGAAACTTGGGACCTGGAGTAAACATCACACTTGTTATGCTTTAGCAAACAGACTGGTGGCATTTTGCCCCTGCTCTAGAGATATGTAGAACTTTGAACTTGAGAGAGATGATTTCAGGTATCTGGTGGAAGAAATTTCTAAGTGGCAAAGCATTCAATAGGAAGCAGAGCATAAAGGCTTGGAAAATGTGTAGTCTAATTATGATACAGAAAAGAAAAACCCATTTTCTGGGGAGAAATTCAAGCCCACCACAGAAATATGCAGAAGTCATGAGGTGTCAAGTGTTAATCACCAAGATAATGGGGAAAATTTCTCCAGGGCATGTCAAAGAACTTCATGGCAGCCCCTACCATCACAAGACCAGAAGTCTAAAAGGGAAAAATTGTTTAATGGGCTGGGCTCAGGGTCCCCTTGCTCTACGCAGCCTCGGGACATTGTGTCCAGCATCCTAGCTGCTTCAGCTCTAGCCATGGGTAAAAGGGGCCAAGATACAGCTGAGTCCATTGCTTCAGGGGGTGCAAGCCCCAAGCCTTGGTGGCATACACATGGTGTTGGGCCTGCAGATGCACAGAAGTCAAGAATTGAGATTGGAGAACCCCTGTCTGGATTGCAGAGGATGTATGGAAGTGCCTGGATGTCCAAGCAGAAGTTTCCTGCAGGGTGGAGCCCTCATGAACTTCTGATGGGCAGTGCAGAAGGGAAGTGTGGGGTTGGGATCCATACAGAGTTTCAACTGGGGAACTGCCTCATGAAGCTGTGAGAGGAGGCCCACCACCCTTCAGAACACAAAATATTAAATTCACTGATGGCTTGCACCATGCAACTAGAGCAGTCACAGACATTCTATGGCACCCATGAGAGCAGTCAGGAGGGGGGTTCACAGGGGTAGTGCTGCCCAAGACCATGGGAGCCCATCTCTTGCTTCACCATAAGCTGGATGTGAGACATGGAGTCAAATGAGATCATTTTGAAACTTTAAGATTTAATGACTACCCTATTGGATTTCAAACTTGCATGGGTCCTATAGCCCCAGTGTTTTGACCAGTTTCTCCCATTTGGAATGGGTGTATTTACCCAATGTCTGTACCCTCATTGTATCTAGGAAGTAACTAACTTGCTTTTGATTTTACAGGATCATAGGTGGAAGCATTATTTTTTCTCAAATTAGACTTTGAAGTTGGACTTTTGGGTTAGTGCTGGAATGAGTTTAAGACTTTGAAAGACTGTTGGAAGGGCATGATTGTGTTTTGTAATGTGAGGACATGAGATTCGGGAGGGACCAGGAGTGGAATGATATTGTTTGACTCTGTGTCACCACCTAAATCTCACCTTGAGTTGTAATAATCATAATCCCCACATGCTAAGGGAGGGACCAAGTAGAAGTAATTAAGTCATGGGGTGCTTGTGCCCAACTTCTTCTCATGATAATAAGTGAGTCTCATGTGATCTGATCATTTTATTGCATCTGACATTTCCCCTGCTGGCACTCACTCCATCCTGCTGCCCTGTGCAGAATGTGCTTGTTTTTCCATTGCCTTCTGCCATAATTGTAAGTTTCCTGAGGCCTCCCAGCAATGTGGAATTGTGAATGAATTAAACCTCTTTCTTTTATAAGTTATCGAGTCTTGGGTATTTCTTCATAGCAATGTGACAAGGGACTAATACACTGGAACAGTATGACCAGCGAAACCTAAAATTTTTACTAACTTGCCCTTTACAGAAAAAAACTTGGCTGGCTCTTGATTTGAATTATCTTTGTTATAATATAGTCCAATTGGCATTCAGATTATAACAGCTTTTTTTAAAATCAGGCAAAGACTGTTTTGTTACTCTACTAGATACAAAAGACTCATGGTGTTTAGGTACCTTATAAATTAAAATCAGTGAGATATTAAAAAGATTAAAATATTTGTTTTAAATGCTAGGACAAAGAAATACTGAAAAGCATAACCTCCCCCTTTCCAATTGTTTTTGGGTAATTTACATATAATGTTTTGAATTGTACATAAAATGTTTATTAATATGGAAAACACTTTTCTTAATTAAAATGTAGTCATAATTCTTTCAGAAAAATTTATTCTACTTTTTAAAGACATTTGCTTCATTATTTTCTTATTTACATTATCTTCAATGCCACACCATTTAATTGAGGTATATGTTTGTGTGTGTGTGCAAGTTCTGACTTAAAATTGTGTATTCATCACGTGCATTTGTATTTGATTAACAAAATGAATCTTGTTTATGGCAATGTTACCATCTATAACCAAAAAATAATAAATATTCATCCAAATATATATTTCATAATATTATTTATAAACTATGGTGTACTTTCATTAAAATTAAATGAACGACATAATTAAATTATGACATAATTAATTTCATACTTAGTGAATTTAATTTTGTCAAGTTATTTTGCTCCTGAAGGACATTGTATAGTGTACTCCAAATGATAGTAGTATCATTTATTTTTCAATTTTAGATTGTATTACCATTAAAAGTTTTCTAATAAAAGAACATTTTTAATTTCCATGGAATTTTTTAACTTTGCTTTTTATTTTTAAATATATTTTAATGAAAGTATAATAAATAGAAAATATTTGCACAAATCATAAGTCTGTATCTCAGTCAATTTTTGCAAAATGAACATATCCTGTCCACAGGCCTCAGATCAAGAAAAAGAACATTGCTAGTCCACTGCACTCCCTCTGTATTTTAGTTTTATGTAAAATAAAAAAAAAATTTGTGTATTTCTTATGTGTCTGATTTTTTTCATTTAATATTATGCTTGTGAAAGTTATGTTTGGTAATGTGTGCAGGATACTTTTTTTATTTCTATACCACGTAGTATTCCATTGTATGAGTCCACCTCAATTCATTGGTCCATTGAATTTATTTCCAGTTTAGACTATTTACAAATCATAATTTTAAAAATTGTATTGTTCTTTTCTTTTGATAAATCTATGTAAAAATTTCTATTTGCTATATACATATGAATATAATGGTTGGCCATTGTGATTGCTACATTTAGCTATGGTAGGTATTACTCATTTTCCAAAGTGGTTCTACCAACATACACACCAAACAGCAATCTAGAGGATGCTCTGCTGCTTCACATGCTTGTCAACGCTTGATGTATATTTTTTTCATTTTTACCTTTATACATTCCCTGATGACTATGTTTTCATGTTTATGGTTATTTAGATGCCCTCTTTTTTGAAAGCCTATTTAAATATTTTGCCTCTGTAATTCCAGCCTGATTAATGGAAAGGCAGATTTTTTATATTTCAGCCAAAGTTAGTTTTACTTTCTAATATTCACTAGATTGAGCAAGTTCCATTTATATATTTTTAATTTGAATTCATTGAATTTGTGTTAAATAATATTGCTAGCTTGCTTAGATTTAAATTCCATTTCTGCTACTTACTACATGTGTTGACTTAAGCAAGTTATTCAAGTCCTTAATGATTTTGTATTTTCTCAGTGAAATGAGAATTATTGCAGTATATTTATCATGGCAGTGTTATGATAATTTGTGTATACTATTTATAATGGTACTCAGCATATGGGAAGCACTATATAAGTGGTTGCTATTAGAACTGTTATCTTTCTCTTCTCTATTATAGCTATTATAACTTTCTAATTGGAAAAAAAAATAGCTTATCTGACAACTCATTAAGGCCCCAATTATCAGCTTGTCTCTTCTAATGCCAGATTTGTGTAATCTACTATTTACAGTTGATCCCGTTTCTTAGTCTCTTATCAAACCTATCTTTGACTTTCACTGTCTTTGGCATTTTTCAACCTGTGTTGCTTTGTTTGATACGAACAATTTTCAAACTGTCCTTATGTTTCTAATATGCATACCTACTCCCTAACACAACTATCTTCTCACCCAATTCTTGCTGATTGCCCTTCCAGATAATATATTTTGCCACATATCTTTTAGAAATTTAAAGAGCCTAGACTGTTGATAATGTATTTCCTGTTTATTACTATTTACATATTCATGTTTTATAAGATTTTGAAAAAGAAAAATCAATAACATAAATTATTATCATGAACAAAAGTATAATTAGGTCACATTCTTCTTTCAATAAAATTGGAAATTACTATTTCATATAACTTTTAAAATCAATATGATTTTTAAAAGAAGTTTTACATTTATGGAAAAAAATGGGCAGAAGTCACGGAGACTTTTACTGCTTTGTATGACTACCTGTTTTTACTTAACAGACTTTTATAAAAGAAATTTGCTTTTACTGAAAAAATGGGTAGAAAGTACAGAAAGTTTTCTGTATCTCCTTCTTCTATCCATTTTTTATTATAATGGAATTAGCAAAAATCAATTATTAAAAAGGACATTTTAGTTTCATGACTGCTGAAAGTATAGCCTCTCTTCTTAAATTCCCATAAAATAAAGTAGAATTTTTATAAAGTCTGTTAATACTAAACTTGAAGATATACTAATAGAAATCATTCCAAAATGAGGATAAAGATTTTTTAAGAATCAAAGAAAACAAAGCAAGAACACAGCATCACTTAGTTATGAGACAACTTCAAATCTACATATATGTAAATAGATTTCATTTAATCAGAAAATTTACTGGAAGAAATAATAGTGAAAATATTTCAAAAGTGGATTAAAAACTATAAATGCACTGATCCATGAAGTTCATCAAAACCAAGTACAAAAATGTTTTTAAAAAACTACATCATGATACAAAATAATCAAATTGTGCAAAATTACTGATAGATTGCCTTAAAAACAGCCAGAGAAGATAGATATATTACATAAAGGGAAACAAAGATAAAGCTGACAGCGGAATTCTTTTTCAAAACAATGAAAGCAATAAGAGAGTGGAGTAAAATATTAAAAAAAAAAAAAACAAACACTTATCCATCTAGAATTCTATATTCAGTAGAAAGATCTTTCAACAACAAAATCAAGATTTTTCAAATATAAGATGCTAAAATAATACTTTTTTTTTTTTTTTTTAAGAGCAGGAATGAAAGTTTATTACAAAGCTTTAGAGCAGAAACAAAAGGAAGGAAATACACCTGGAAGAGGGCTAAGTGGGCAACTTGAAAGATAAGTGCACTATTTGACCTATTGACTTGGGGTTTTATATGTTGGCATACTTCTTCCAACTTCTGAGTCTTTACTGGGAAGCTGCTGATCAGTTTCAGGTGTTTTCCATCGAGTACGAGACAGCCTTTCCCTTGTGTCAGCTGTGACCAATTATTAGTTTAGAGAGCCCGTTAACAACTGCCTGACCATCACCTGGTTGACTGACACTCCTGGTATTTGTTGGGGAAGGGTAGGGGTAGCCCTCTCCCGTCCTGCTCATACAAGACTAGCTAACTTCTGTAACGTTTCTTCCCTCAAGAGTCCAAGACACCAATTCTTTGGCGAAAATGGATGAAGGTCAGTCTTCTGTAACTGCTTC
>NW_012101821.1:3015254-3019770 GCF_000951045.1 Mandrillus leucophaeus | reverse complement strand
CCAGAATATATTCAAAGAGAGGAAGATATGATCAATAAACAATCCCAGGTACCCAGAAGAACACAAAAGAAGTACAAGGGTGGTTAATTTTTAGGCTAGAAAAGTATTTAGAGCTGAAAATAGAGTTGTTTCCCAGAAAATTTTGTGCATAAAACAGTAAACCCCTTTATAACTTCAGGTCACAGAAAATCCATCAATCATTAACCTAATAGAGACAGAATTACTTTTAGTCACAGAAAATAGTGTAAGAAGACAGTTCTTTCAGGAAGGTACAGCTTTCTAAGCTTATTAAGGACTCAGAATGCTGTATTTTTTCTGAAGTACTTGTCATTTTACACTTTTCCCTTGTGGCCTCATGGTGGCAATGCAGCTTCAGGAACAACCGTTGTTGTCCAAGCAGAAAGAAAGAATGGGGAAAGAGGTGCCCAGTTTCTTTTAATCATCTAGAAAAGGCTCCCACAGAGATTTCGTCCTACATCACATGGAAAAATCTGTGATACGTGGCCAGCGCTAGCTGAAAGGAATGCTTAGAAGTCAAATACTTTCACTTTCTAGGATCCATACAGCGGGAAAGCAAAGGAGAAAGGAGTTGAGAATGACTTTGTTTGATTGTGTTTATAAGAGCTACAGAATAAAATGGTAAACCTGAAACAAAGAAGCCAAAAATATGACCAGAGATAAAGTTGATAATTCAAAAGAAACAGAAAGTTCATTAAAAAATTACTTCATAATATTTTAAAAGATATTCCACTATCTTGTAATATATTGGATCAATGCATTTAAGAAATTTATAAAGGTCATATTTTATAAATAATAATTATAGTAATAGAATTTGTAAGAGTTCTGAAAACCCATAATGGTATCATTTTTGTGGAAGGCAATTTGAAGGTGAAGACATGCTAAAGAGTGTAATTATGAGTGGTATTCAATCTGTAGCTCCAGATATCTGCTAACTTAGAAGACGTAAAGTTAAAAATATCTTTTTCTCTCTATCTCACACACACACGCGCGCGCACACTTGCACACACACATGCACACACATGCACACCACTATTACACAATCACTCAATGACATAAACCACATATTATAATTGAGGAAAAATTCCTGCTAGTGTACATCTGTGTATTCCATTACCCACACGAAACATCTGCCAGTAGCTAAACGGATAGAAACTGCCTCATTTTTAAAATATTGGTGAAGAGGAAAAGCAAAATGACAGAATAAGACCTTTCAGTGTTCATTTCCTTTTAGAGACATCAATTTCAACAACTATTCATGAATAAAAGTATCTTCACCAGAGCCACAGAAACAGGTAAGAGATCACAGTATCTGTTATTGGCATAATTATAAGAAAAGACACATTAAAGAAGGTAGAAGGGACAAAGTTATCTTGCATGCATCATTGCTTGTCCCACTCCAAACAGCACAGCAGTGAGAGAGAGCCATCCCACTTAGGGAAAGGAGAAGAAAGTGAGTGCAGGACTTTGATTTGAACTCAGTGCCAGGCCCATCACAATGAAATCCAACCCCAGGAGGAAGGTGACAGCACCTGACCCAAGACACATGTCTGTGGACAAAAATCCTATCCCTGTCTCAGTTCCACGTAGAGGATGGTGGCCCTGTTGAAACAGACTCTATCTAGCTCGCATTACTGCTGGCCATCTGCTTCAGTCTCAAACCACAAATAAACCTCAACATCAGGCAGGCGGTAACAGCATGGGTCTTGAACATTGCTATGTGCTGCTTTGGTCTCAGGAACTGTGGGATTCAGGTGGGCTTAGCGTTATAGTGGTTGTGCAGCCATGAGACTGTCCACCCCATTCTTCTCTAACCCCAGCCAGAATAGCAAAGATGGAGACATGGTTCACATGGGCGAATGAGAGGCACAAAATGTCGCCTTGGAGTTTAAGGCCCGGACCATATAGGAAAGCCCCGCACCAAACAGAGATCTTCAGCACCTGAGTATAAGCCAGAGACCATGGGTAAACCCTCTGGACCTGCACTGGTCCCAGGTGGAAACTCAGACAAAGCAGGATAGAAAACATTCTTTAGGGACTTAGGACGTTATCTTGTGCTAACCCAACAGGAGTGACCAGGGGCTCAGAGAAACTAATAAGCACCCTGTTTACAATTTCTGGAAAGATAGGCATTTAAAAAAAAGCCAGACTGTGAGAATTAAAACAAGTACCCAATTCTCCAGTTCATAGATGTTGTTGTTCAACCACGATCATTAAGACCATTGAGAGAACTATGAGTTTACTGAATAAAATTGAAAAACACACTCCTAAACAACAAGTGAGTCAGTGAAGAAATTAAAAAGAAAATTTAAAAATTTCTTGAGACATATAGTAATGGAAATGCAATGTACAATAACCAGTGAGATACAGCCAAATCAGTACTAGGAGGAAAGTTATTAGCCACTAACGATAAAATCAGAAAAAAAATTAGAAGGATCTCAGATAGACAATCTAATATTGTATTTTCAAAGAACTAGAAAAACAAAAATAAATCAAACCCCAAATTAGTAGAAAGAAAAAATAAAGATCAAGGCAAAAACAAATAAAATGGAGGTAAAATAAACATTTTACCAATCAATCAATCAATCAAACTAACAGTTGGCTTTTGAATTGACAAACAAAATTGACAAAGTTTTGGCTCAGCTAAGCAAGAAAAAAGAGAGAAGACCCAAATAAATGAAACCAGAGACAAAAAACAAGATATTACATTAGATACTACAGAGACACAAAGCATAGGTACCATTACTAACAACTGCACACCAAAACAACTGAGTGACTAAAAAAAAGATAAATCTCTGGACACATAAAACTTACCAAGATTAAATAATGAAGAGATAGGTAACCTGAACAGACCAATAATGAGTAATGGCAGTGAATCAGTAATAGAGTCTCTCATTGTATCAGTTTGTTTTCACTCTGCTGATAAGACATATGAGACAGGGCAAATTACAAAAGAAAGAGGTTTAATTGAACTTACAGTTCCATGTGGCTGGGGAAGCCTCACAATCATGGCAGAAGACAAGGAGGAGCAAGTCACATCTTACATGGATGTCAGCAGGCAAAGAGAGAGAGCTCGTGCAGGGGAGCTCTTTTTTTTTTAAAACAATCAGATCTCATGAGACTTGTTCACTATCATGAGAACAGCATGGGAAAGACTTGTCCCCATGATTCAATTATCTCTCATCAGGTCCCTTCCACAGCAAGGGGGAACTCGAGATGAGATTTAGGTGGGGACACAACCAAACCATGTCACTCATCACAGAAATGTTTATGACCACATGGCTTCACTGCTTCACTTCCAATGCTTCTCAGATTCTTCCAAAAATTGAATAGGAGGGAATTTGTCCAAGTTCATTCTATGAGGCCACCATTGCTTTGCTAGCAAAACCAGATAAAGACACAACAAAAACAGAAAACCAGACCAATATCGCTGATGAATATAGGTGTAAAAATCCTCAACAAAATATTATCAAGCTGAATCCAACAGTACATCAAAAGTATTATTCACCATAATCAAGTGAAATTTATATCAGGGGTGCATTAATGGCTCAACATATGCAAGTCAATAAATGTGATATATCACATCAACAGAATAAAGGACAAAAATTATATGATCATTACAATATACGCAGAAAAATTTGATAAAATTCAACATTTTTTCATAATAAAAACTCTCAACAAATTAGATACAGAAGGGATAGACCTTCAAAATAATAAAGACTTTATATAACAAAATCACACCTAATATCAGACTGAACTAAGAAAAGCTGAAAGCTTCCTCTTTAACACCTGGAACAAGACTATTCAACATAGTCCTGGAAGTCTTGACCAGAGTAATAAGGCAATGAATTTGAAAAGGGGGAAATCAAATTGTTCTTGCTTTCAGATGACATAATCTTATATATAGAATACCCCAAATATTATACCAAAAACTATTAAAATTAACAGAAAATTTTGATAAAGTTAGAGGATACGAAATCAACATGCACATATCAGCAGTATTTCTATACATTAATAGTGAACTATCTGAAAAAAGATTTAAAGAAAATAATTTCATTTACAATAGCTATAAAAAAGACTAAATATATTTAACCAAGAAATTGAAATATTTGTACAATAAAAACTATAGGACATTAATGAATGAAATAGAAAAAATCCAAAAAGGGAAAGACATCCCATGGTAATTGACTGCAAAATTAATGTTGTTAAACTATCCCATTTACAAGTGGTCTACAAATGTAATGCAATCTCTATCAAAATACCAATGACATTCTTCAAGGAAGTAAACAGAACAACTCTAAAATTTGCATAAAACCATGAAAGATGTAACAGTCATGGAAATCTTGAGAAAAACAAAAACAAAAATAAAACCCCCACAAAGTTGGAGGTATCACCATTCCTGGCACCAAAATATAAAGAAAGCTGTGGTAATCAAAACAACATGGTACTGGCATAAAACAGATACAAAGAGCAATGGAAAATAACAGAAAGCCCAGAA
>NW_012101821.1:3011120-3014484 GCF_000951045.1 Mandrillus leucophaeus | reverse complement strand
CAGAGACCATGGGTAAACCCTCTGGACCTGCACTGGTCCCAGGTGGAAACTCAGACAAAGCAGGATAGAAAACATTCTTTAGGGACTTAGGACGTCATCTTGTGCTAACCCAGCAGGAGTGACCAGGGGCTCAGAGAAACTAATAAGCACCCTGTTTACAACTTCTGGAAAGATAGGCATTTAAAAAAAAGCCAGACTGTGAGAATTAAAACAAGTACCCAATTCTCTAGTTCATAGATGTTGTTGTTCAACCACGATCATTAAGACCATTGAGAGAACTATGAGTTTACTGAATAAAACGATGCACAAAAGATCCACCCTAAAGCAATCAATATGTATGATCTGCCAAGAAAAGAAATAAAAATATCTCTTTTTAGGAAAATCACCTAACTTCAAGGAAACACAAAGAAACAATTCAGTGGTTTATCAAAGAAACTTAACAAAGAGATTGAAATAATCAAACAGAAACCTTGGAGCTGAAAACTAAAATAAGAACAATAAAAAAAGAACAAAAAACGTGATAGTGTGGGAATCAATAGTAGAATCAATTAAACAGGAGGAAAAATGGTGAGCTCAAATATAGGCTGTTTGAAAATACACAGCCAGAGGAGAAATAAAAGACAATGAAAAGGAGCCGATAAAACTTATAGGAACTATGAGACAACATCTTGAGTAAATACTCAGGTTATTGAGGTTAAACAGGGACTGAGGAATTCCAAAGGTCTGGAAAGATTATTCAAATAGACAGTATCAGAAAACTTTGCAAAACCTAGAGTATCAGAAAACTTCCCAAAATCAATAGAGAAAAATAAAAGTATCCAGGTACACTAAGGTCAAAGTTCACCAATCATATTTATTTAGTTATTTTAATTATACTTTAAGTTCTAGGGTACATGTACACAATATGCAGGTTTGTTACATATGTATACGTGTGCCATGTTGATGTGCTGCACCCATTAACTCGTCATTTACATTAGGTATATCTCCTAATGCTATCCCTCCGCTGTCCTCCCATCCCAGGACAGGCCCCAGTGTGTGATGTTCCCCACCCTGTGTCCAGGTGTTCTCATTGTTCAGTTCCTACCTATGAGTGACAGCATGCAGTGTTTGGTTTTCTGTCCTTGCGATAGTTTGCTCAGAATGATGGTTTCCACTAATCATTTTTAAATAAAAAATATCTATCCCAAAAATACTTTAATCAAGATCTTAAAGGTTAAAGAGAGAGGATTTTGAAAAAGTCATGTTAAAAGAGGCAAATAACACACAGGGAGTAGTAGATTTATTAGCAAAAAGCTTACATGCTGAAAGGAAAGATATTTAAAGCAATGATATTTTTAAAAAACAAAACAAAAAACTGCAACAAGGAATACTGTACCCAGAAAAACTATCCTTCAGACAGCTTTTTCTCATAACCTCTTTTTTTCATATCCTTCGGAAATAAATGAGTGATACAGACTTTCCAAGAAAAACAAAATCTGAATTTATCAAAACTAAATCTATCTTAAAAGAAATGCCAAAGTTCTTTAAACTAAAAAAGATGCTAACATACAACAACAAAAAAAATATGAAGTTATAAAACTCGCTGCTGAGAGTAAGTATACCAACAAACTCAGAATACTCTAATACTGTAAATGTGGTGCATAAATCACTTACATATTTAATGTAAAGAGTAAATAAAATTATTTAAAATAATAATATTAAATTATGAAGAGATAAGAAATATAAAAATATATTAAATGAAACAACAAAAATTCCAAATGTGGGGATGAATGGAGTTAAGTATAAAGGTTTGGTTCTTTTGGTTTTTGCTTTTTTGTTTATTTCCTTATTTTTATGATTAAATTTATGTTGTTATCAACTTAACCTTATCTTTATGATTAAATTTATGTTGTTATCAACTTAAAATAACTTGGTATAACTACAATATGTATTTTGTAAGCCTCATGGTAGTCACAAAGTATAAACCTATAATAGATACACTAAAAATTTAAAAGCAAGAAATTAAAACACACTACTAAAGAAAATCATATAGCCATAAAGAAAAACAGTAAGACAAAGAAAACAGGGAAAAAAACTACAAAAAAAAAAAAATCCTAAAAATCAAGTAAGAAAACGCTTAGTGAGGACTTGCTTACTGATAGTTAAACAGAAGTGGATTAAATTATCTGTTTAGAAGACAGAATGACTTAATAGATTATAAAAGAAGATTCAACCCTTGTTACCTTGAGGTAACAAGAAACTCATCTCATCTTTAAAGAAACATATTGACAAAGCCAATAGATGAAAAAAGAGAGTCTATGCAAATATAAAGTGAAAAGAGTAGTACTTGTACTAATACCACATAAAATAGACTTTCTTTTTTCAGTCAGAGTTTTGCTCTGTCATTCAGGCTGGAACGCAGTGACACAATAATGGCTCCCTGCAACCATGAACTCCCGGGCTAAAGTTATCCTCTCATATCAGCCTCTTGAGTAGCTAAAAATACAGGCACACTCTACTAAGTCTGACTAATTTTTCTGTTTTTAGTAGAGACAACATCTATCTGTGTTGCCCAGGCTAGTGCCAACCTCTTCTGCTCAAATTATCCTCTCACCTTGGTCTCCCAAAGAGCAATTACAGGTGTGAGCCACTGTGCCTGAATTTGATAAAATAAACTTTAAATAAAAAGCAGTTAAAAGAAACAAAGAAAGTCATTGCATAACTATCAAAGGGTCAATACAACAAGATAATATAATAATTGTAAATATATATGCACCAACATCAGAACACCTAAATATATAAAGCAAATGGTAGGGGACTTTAGCACCCCACTTTCAGTAATGGACAAATTATCTAGACAGGAAATCAACAGAGTTACAGTAGAATTAAACTGAATTTTAGATCCAATTAACCTAATAGATATCTACAGAATATTCCAACCAACAGCTGCAGAATATATATTATTCAGAACAGCACACAGAGCATTCTTCAGGAGAAATCATATGGTAGGTCACAAAGCACATCTCAAACATTTTCAAAAATTTTATTTAATATCCAATATTTTTTTTCTGACCACAATGCAATAAAACTAGAAAACAATATTAAAAAAAACTCAGGATACTATATATATACACACACACTATATATAATATATACACTATATAGTATATATATAGTGTGTGTGTATATATATAATATATATAGTATCTATGTTATATATAGTATGTGTGTATATATATACACACACACACACATGAAAATTGAGAAACACACTCCTAAACAACAAGTGGGTCAGTGAAGAAATTAAAAAGAAAATTTAAAAATTTCTTGAGACATATAGTAATGGAAATGCAATGTACAATAACCAGTGAGATACAGCCAAATC
>NW_012101821.1:2974189-3008600 GCF_000951045.1 Mandrillus leucophaeus | reverse complement strand
ACCTCTCATCATCTTTCTCCTACTTAGCATACTCGATGTGAGCACAAGGAGAATGAATAATTTTTGGTGGTCTACTTCCTTTTAAAGGATAGTAAATACATTTTTTCTTTCTTATAATTTTCTTAATAACATTTTGTGTTTTGAGCTTATTTTATTATAATAATTCAGTATATAATACATATTACATAAAAAAAATGTGCTAACCTTTTATGTTATTGGAAAGGCTTCCAGTCGACAGTGGGCTATCAGTAGTTAAGTTTTGGGGACATCAAAAGTCATACATGTGCTGGAGTTTGGCTTCCCCAACCACCATGTTGTGCAAGAGTCAAATGCAGAGAGAAATCAAGTCTAACAACTCTATAACAAGAAAACAACCCTAATGAAATATGGAAAATATGAGCAAAATATCTGAATAGACATTTCTCAAAAGAATATAAAATTGTAGACAAATGTTGCTTGAAAATTCTCAACATCATTAATTATAAAGGAAATGCAAGTCAAAACTATAAAAAAGTGTAACTTCTGTTAGAATGGCTATCATGAAAAATCAAAAGATAGCAAATGTTGGCAAGGGGGTGGAGAAAAGGGAGCCATTACACAGTGATGGTGAGAATGTAAATTAGTACAGCCATTATGGAAAATAGCGTGGAGCTTCCACAAAATATTAAAAATAGAACTACTGTATGATCCCGTCTATTTAACTACTGAGTATATGTCCAAAGGAAATGAAATCAGTGTGTCCAGAGGGCATTCATGTTTACTGCAGCACTATTCACAATAACCAAGATCTGTAATGAACTTCATCAACTTCATCAACCGATAAGTGGATAAAGAAAATGTGATGTGGTGTATGTCTACACGTATACAGAATAGAACACTATTCAGCCATAAGAAATTATAAAATCCTGTCATTTGTGGCAATATGCACAAACTTCGAGGACATTATGCTAAGTAAAATAAGCTAGGCACAGAAAGACAAATACCACATAATCTCACTCATATATGAAATCTAAAAAGTTGTTCTCATAGAAGTAGAGAGTAAAGTAATGGTTACCAGAGGATAAGGAGGGTGGGTGGAGGAGGAGAAAGATTAGTCAATAGGTACAAAGCTATGGTTAAATAGGAGGAATAAGTTATGGTGTTCTATTTCACAATATAATAACTAGACTTAACAATAATGTATTGCAAATTTCAAAATACCTAGGAGAGGTTTTTGAATGTTCTTGTTATAAGAAATGATAAATGTTTCTGGTGATGGATATAGTAATTACCCTTATATGATTATTATACAATGTATACATGTGTCAAAACTTCACGATACCTCATAAATATGTGCAATTAGGATGTGTCAATTGCAAATTCAAAAAAGTATCAATAAACCAAGAAGAACCATTCCATAATCATGTAAATTATAAAGCATGATTTAGAAAGAAAAAGTAACAATACAATCAAATTGATGAAGAAAGCTTTGCATAAAATACAATACTAAATAAATTGCAAGTCAAAATTAAAATATACTGCTTTGAAGTTGAAGATTTTATTCAAATAATAACAAATTCAAAGCATAGATATAAGAGCTCAGGGAAGATATAATAGGCTAATGAAGCAGACTGTTAGGTGAATAAAGCCAGTAAATAAATTAAAAATAAAATAAAACCAATACAGAAATGGCAACCTTTCTAGCAATAGTAAATATGTAGTTTAATTTTTATATATGTATACATACACATATATATGTGTGTATATGTGTACGTGTAATTTATATATGTATATATACATATATGTATATACATGTGTGTATTTATATATAGTATGTATACACATATATGTATATATATGTTTGTATATGTATACACACACACACATATATACACACATATATGTACACTCATATAATGGGTTTTGCTAAAAACATAGTAAGTCATAAGAAAATTAAAATAAATTATCAAATTAATTGTGATAAAATATTGAAAAATAATAAATATGGAGGGCAAATAAAGATGAATATACATTTCTAATTAATCCAAGTTAAGAAGAAATAAAACAGATATTTCTGTAAAACATTCAAACAAGCTTTTGATAAGTTAATATGTTGAAAGAGTTTGTATTATAGTGTAAAATATGTGGATTTTATAACCTTGAGACAAGTCTTCACAGCATTTCTTGGACTTCAAGTTATCCAAAGCAACCATAAATAGTGCTCATAATCCACTACCACACACCCGGATTGTACAAGTACCTTTTCTGATTAATTGGTGCCTGTGCCATTTTGATATTTTTAGTATTTGTACATAAAGAGGGAAGAACATCAGGAATAAGAATTATTTACTGCAATGACAGATACTTCAAAACAGTGGAGTTATATAATCTAAGGTCAAAGAAAGTTTAGAATGAAAAACCCAACAAACCTAAGAAAAATAAGAGGGATGAATCAGTGAGTTAGAAAATAATGGATAGGATATGAAAACAGAAAAATAATAACAACAAAATGAGCTCAAGAATTTGGTCTTTGAATGTTCTAACCTATAGCTATAATATTAGCTCATTTAATAAGAAAAAGGGACAAATGTATATATCAGTGAACTAATATTGGAGAAGTAACTTAATATTCAGTGAAAGTTTTAAAACAATTTTTAAAAGATAACTTTGCATAGTTCTATATAAATATATTTAATTATAAAGGAGGTTTTCTAGAAAATATATACTAAGACAATTGAACAAAGAAGTGGTAGACTTAAATGAACTTTTCTCATAGGAGAAATATTAAAAAAGCTTTCAAAAGTTCCCTTTTGTTGAAAGTATAAATTCCTCAATTTCATTTTTAACTTCTACCAAAACTGTAAGTAACTCATCACTCCAATGCTATTTCAAATGTCAGATCACAGAGAATAAGAACAAAGAAAGGTCTTTGAAAAAAATTTAGGTCTCCATCAAACTAATGACCACAGAATTGCAATGCTATTTCTCTGTCACAGAAAACTACAGTGCAGACCAATCTCCCTTCTCCATATTTGAGAACTGTACCTATTATTCAATATTAATATTTCTCAATAAAATTTGTCATCATAATAAAAATAAGCAAAAATATGGCCATTCATCAATTTAGGCTAAAGATGAGTTGAATACAATTAACATCCATTACAAAATAGTTTGATATTTTACTCTTATTTTTCTCTCAGAACCCACATTCAAGATCTCCAAAAATCCTGTCAGCTGTCAATTTTGACATCTCTCAATAACTGAACAATTTTTATTATATCTACCACTCTTACTCTAGTCCAACTTATTATCACATCGTTTCTTGTTATTCCAAAATCTCCTACAACCTTATCTTCTTATTTTTAATGTTGCACTCCTGGGGTCTATTGTCAAAATAGTATCCATATCAGAGCCTCACTCTGCTGAAATCTTTCAGTGGTATTTCATGTCACTCAGCATAATATCCAACATCCTTACTATGAATCAAAATGGCTGAAATGATCTATAACTCAAAAAGGCTGAAATCCCAAATAGGATTACCATCCTTTCAAAAGAGGCCCAAGAGAGACTCTATGGCCCTTTTGCCATGTCAGGACACACAGAGAGAAGTTTCTGTCTATGAACCAGAAACCAGGCCCTCACCAGACACCAAATTTGGAGACATCTCTGTCTCCCTGTTCTTACCTTGCACTAGTATCTACCATGCCTGTTGTGCCTCAGCTCTCCTGATCCTTGGGTTTTGATCATGTGTCCCTCCACCGTGAGTTCTTCTCCCTGATATCCACATTTTCATGCCCTCACTTTTTTTTTTCTCTAAAAGCACCATTAGAATTTCTCTATTTCTTTTTATATAATAAGAAACTTCTGATCACTATGTCCATTTTCTGTTTTGTTCATTGCCGTATCTCCAGTACCTTACAAATAGAATAAAATACACTGATGTTAAATAAACATTTTTGATGAATAAGCAAATGAAAATAAAAAATGAGGAATATCTTTATGTATTGATATGCGATCTTGCCCTTATTATATTGTTAGATGGATAAATATTTTGTAGAAAAACAAGTGCAGCATGAGCTGATTTGGATATAAATATACATATTATGTCAGTGTATGAAGTATAATGTAAATTTTATGTGTGTGTATATTGAACAAATTTATGTGTACCTAAAAACATAGGCATATCTTTATATTACTGAAAGAAGGAAGGAATGAAGGAAGAAATGAAGGGAAAAAGATCTGATGAGACCTAATCCAATCCAAACTGCAAACAGTAGTGGCCACTGGTAGATATGATTTAATGTGTGTATGTACTGGTGTGTATAGGCTGTGGTGGCTGGGTATTATGAGATTTTTATTTTTTAATTTATATCATCATCTATTGTTTTACTACCATTCTCTATAATTTTCACTTATTCTCTATCATTCTTGTTTATCTTTTAGTTTTCAAAAACAATAATATTGTACTTTTAACACAGTTAAAATATAACAGTCAACATTGATTGCTGCGACGGTCTCAATATTTGTGTTCCCCCCAAAATTCGTAAGTTGAAATTCTCAACCCTAAGGTGATGGTGTTAGGAGGTGGGGCCTTTGGGAGTTCATTAGGTCATGAGGGTGGAGCCCTCCCGAATGGGATTACTTTCCTTACAAAGGAGGCCCAAGAGAGACCCCATGCCCCTTTTGCCATGTGAGGACATAGAGGTAGAAGTTTCTGTCTATGAACCAGAAGGCAGGCCCTCACCAGATACCAAATTTGGAGACATCTTGATCTTGCACTTCCCAGCCTCCAGAACTGTGAGAAATAAATTTCTGGTGCTTATAAGATATCCAGACTGTGGTATGTCTAGCAGGAAAAATGAACTAAGATAAGACTCAATATTTCAAGTTAAATTTAACATTAGGTACTATGTTGGCTCTTATTTTAAAACAGATATTCTGTATTATATTGATAATACTATATTTTATTATGAAAAAATATTTTTAAAAACAGAAATTGCTGTTGAATTTTATCATAAATCTTTGGTTTGTTTCACAGTTATGCCAAATATTTATCAAAATATGCTATCTTCTTAGGACAGAGACTTACTAATGTTAGATGTGAATTAAATAATGCTGGTTACTATTTCTGTTTAAAGACTGATCTAATAGTTGTACTCTTCATTTCTGTGTTTCCCATCATCCTGAAGCAGCTGGATTTATAGAATGGTGGAATGTAGGCCAACTAAGTGGTAATACTTTGCAGGGCTGGGGCAAAGTTCTCCAGAAAGCTGTGTATGCTCTCACTCGGGTTCCAGTATGTGGTACTTTTTTTCCCATAGGCAGGATTCACAAGTTCAGGAATCAAAGGATAGAAGTGGAAATGACACCACTCGTTATTACCCATAGTGACCCACTAGCAAATTTTTTCCTTGCTGTTCCTGCGTTCAGCTTGTCTAGATGCCTTAGTTCCAGAGGGAGGAATGCTGTCACTAGAAGACATAACAATGATTCCATTAAACTGGAAGTAAAGATTGGCACCTGGAAACTTTGGAATCCTCCTACCTCCAAGTCAACAGGCTAACAAGGGAGTTACAGTGTTGGCTGGGGTGATTGACTCTGATTAACAAGACGAAATCAGTCTACTACTTCACAATGGAGGTAAGGAAAAGTATCTATGGAATACAGGAGACATCTTAGGGCACCTCTTAGTATAACCACTCCCTGTGATTAAGGTCAATGGGAAACTACAACAACCCAATCCAGGCAGGACTACAAATGGCCCAGACCCTTCAGGAATGAAGGTTTGGGTCACTCCACTAGGTAAAAAACCATGACCAGTTGAGGTGCTTGCTGAAAGCAAAGGGAATACAGAATGGGTAGTAAAAGAAGGTAGTTATCAATACCAGCTGTGACTATGTGAACAGCTGCAAAAACAGGGATTGTAATTGTCATGAGTATTTCTCCCTTACTTTGTTAAGAATATGTGCGTGCATGTTTACAGTTGTACTAAGAAAATACCTTCATTTTATTTCCTTTGTTTTTCTTTTATCATGTGAGATAAGATTTATTGACTTCATATCAGCATTTAAGTGTTATTAGATTTATGTAATAGAATTTAGGTTAGAGATTAGTTCACTTCCAGTTGTATGAAGGATAGATGTGTTATGCTAGGCATAATTTTGACCACATTATTTTACTTATTTGGGCATTAAGTATGATTTCAGGAGATGTGTATTGGTTCAAGCTGACAAGGGGTGGATTGTGATGGTTAATATTAAGTGTCAACTAGATTGGATTGAAGGATGCTTAGATAGCTGGTAAAGCATTATTTCGGATGTGTCTGTGAAGGTGTTGCCAGAGGAGATTAATGCTGGAGTGAATGGACTGGGAGAGGTAGACCCATTCCCAATGTGGGTGGGTATCATCTAATCAACTGCCAGCAAAACTAGAACAAAGCAAGTGGAAGAAGGTAGGATAAGCTGATTTGCCGAATCTTCAGGCTTTCATCTTTCTCCCATGCTAGATGCTTCCTGCCCTTGAATATTAGACCCCAGATTCTTCTGCCTTTGGACTCTTGGACTTACACCAGCGGTATTTGCCAGGAGCTCTTGGGCCTTCTGCAACAGAATGATGGCCGCATTTTTGGCTTCCCCACTTCTGAGGCTTTAGAAGTCACATGGAGCCACTACTGGCTTGCTTGCTACTCAACTTGCAGGCATCCTCTTGTGGGACTTCACCTTGTGATCATTTGAGTCAATTTTCCTTAATAAATTACCTTTCATATATGCATATATCCTATTAGTTCTGTTCCTCTGGAGAACTCTGACTAATACACTCTATAACTCACCAGAAATATATTTTTAATGGTTCAATCTCTCTAGAATGAGATTTTCTTCCAGGCAAGATAATGCTTGTAAAATTACTTTCATTTTTAAAAGCTAGCTCTGATATCAACACTTTTAAAAGACCAATTCTAAGTGGGGATACGACTTATAGATCAAACCACTGTAAACTCAGGTTAGGCAAGAAGTGTGCTTTGCAGCATGTAGATTTTAATTAAAATACAATTTTCTCAGAAAAGAATTTGCAGTTTCTTTTCTGTTTACTTCCTAATTTTATTTTAGATTATTTTAAAAGTAAAAGACAATAGACATGCGCAGGTTTGTTACCTGGGTATATTGTGTGTTACTGAGGTTTGGGTTATAAATGATCTAATCTCCTAGGTACTGAGCTTAAGTACCTACTGAACTAAGTACCTAATACTTAGTTTTGCAATTCTTGCCCTCATCCTCTGGCAATACCCAGATTCTATTGTTATCTTTATAGCAATGCATTACACTGTTTAGTTCCCATCTCTATAAGTGAGAACATACAGTATTACAGTATTTGGTTTGTTGTCCCTGTGTTGATTCTCTGAAGGCCTCCAGCTGCATACATGTTACTGCAATGAACACAATTTCATTATATTTTATGGCTGTGTAGTATTCCATCATGTACATGTGACACATTTTCTTTATCCCATCTACCGTTGATGAGCATTTAGATGATTCCATATTTTTACTCTTCTTAATAGTGTTGTGATAAGCATACACGTGCACGCGTCTTTATGGTAGAAAAATTTATATTCCTTTGGAAAATATCCAGTGATGGGATTTCTGGATTGAATGTTTATTCTGTTTTAAGTTCTTTGATAAATCACCACAGTGCTTTCCACATGATTGGACTAATTTACATTCCCACCAGCAGTATATAAGCACTCCCTCTCTCTGTAAACTCACCAACATCTATTGTTTTTTGACTGTTCAGTAATAGTTATTCTGACTGGTGCAAGATGGTATCTTATTGTGGTTTTGATTGGCATTTCTCTAATGTTTAGTGATGTTGAGCGTTTTTCCATATGCTTTCTGGCTGCATGTATGACTTTTTATTTTTAAGTTTCTTTTCATGTCCTTTGCCCACTTTTTAATAGAGTTTGTTTTTTTGCTTGTGAATGTAAGTTCCTTGTAGATGCTAGATATTACATCTTTGTCATATGCATAGTTTGCAGATATTTTCTCCCATTCTGTAGGTTGGGTGTTTACTCTGCTAATAGTTTATTTTGCTGTGCAGAATCTCTTTAGTTTAATTATGACATATTTGTTGATATTTTTCTTTTTGAAATTGTTTTTAACATCTTTGTCATTAAGTCTTTGCCTGGGCCTATGTCCAGAAAGGTGTTTCCTCGGTTATTTTGCAGGGTTTTTATAGTTTTAGGTTTTATATTTAATTATTTAATCCATCTTGAATTGATTTTATATCTAGTGTAAGGAAGGGGTCCAGTTTTAGTCTTCTGTATATGGCTAGCCAGTTATCCCAGCACTGTTTATTGAATAGGGAGTCCTTTCCCCATTGCTTGTTTTTGTTAATTTTTTTGAAGATCAGATGGTCATAGATGCACAGCATTATTTCTGGTCTCTCTATTCTGTTCCATTGGTCTATGGATCTGTTTTTACACTGGAATCATACTGTTTTGATAACTGTAGCCTTGTAGTTTTTTAATGAAGTTGTGTTTTGCTTGTTGATTTGTATTGGTTCCTTACAGATTCTTGATATAAGACCTTTGTTGGATAAGTAATTTGTGAATATTTTTCTTCCATAATGTAGGTTGTCTGTTTTCTCTGAGAATAGTTTATTTTGCTGTGTGGAAGATGTTCAGAACAATAAGATTCCATTTGTCAATTGTTTATTTTGTTGCAATTGCTTTTGAGGACTTAGTCATAAATTTTCCCAGGATCAATGTCTAGAAGGTGCTTCCTAAACTTTCCTTTAGGGTTATAATAGTTTGTGGTCTTCCATTTAAATATTTAATCATCTTGAGTTAATTTTTGTATATGGTGAAATGTAGAGGTCCAGTTTCATTCTTCTGCATATGGCTAGCCAGCTATCCCAGCAACATTTATTGAATATAGAAACCTTTCCCCATTGCTTATTTTTGTCAAGCTTGTTGAAGATCAGATGGCTGTAGGTGTCTAGCTTTTTTTCTGGGTTATTTATTCTGTTCCATTGGTCTATGTGTTTGTTTATGTAACAGTACCATGTTATTTTGGCTACTGTAGCCTTGTAATACAGTTTGAAGTTAAGTAGTGTGATGCTTCTGGCTCTATTATTTTTGCTTAGGGCTGCTTTAGCTATTTTGGCTTTTTTGTTGTTGTTCCATAAACATTTTAGAACAGATTTTTCTAGCTGGGTGGAAAACACAGCTGATAAGTTAAAAGGAATAGTGTTGAATCTGTAGATTGATTTAGGCAGTGTATTAGTCAATTATCAAACTGCTAATAAACACATACCCAAAACTGAGTAATTTATAAAGAAAGTAAGGTTTAATGAACTTGCAGTTCCACATGGCTGGGGAGGCCTTACAATAATGGCGGAAGGTGAAAGAGGAGCAAAGACAGATCATACGTTGTGGCAGGCAACAGTGTGTGCAGGGAAACTGTTCTTTATAAAACCATAAGCTCTCATAAGACTTATTCATAAGTCTCATAAGACTATCATGAGAACAGCTGGGGTAAATTTGCCCCATGATTCAATCACGTCCCTCCCACAACATGTGGGGGAATTATGGGAGCTACATTTCAAGATGATATTTGGGTGGGGAAACAGCCAAACCATATCATTCCACCCCTGAACCCTCCCAAATCTCATGTCTTCACATATCAAAATAATCATGACTTCCCAACAGCCCCCCAAAATCTTAACTCTGCACTAACTCAGAAGTCCACAGTCCAAAGTCTCATCTAGACAAGCCAAGTCTTTTCCACCTATGAGCCTGTTAAATCAAAAGAAAGTTCATTACTTCCTAGATACAATGAGGGTAAAGGAATTGAGTAAATGCACCTGTTCCAAATGGGAGAAATTGGCCAAAACAAAGGGGCTACAGGCCCCATGCAAGTTCAAAACCGAAAGGGGCAGTCATTAATCTTTAATGTTCCAAAGTTATCTTTTTTGACCCCATGTCTCACAGCCAGGCCATTCTGATGCAAGAGGTGGGTACCATGGTCTTGAGCAGCTCTGCCCCTGTGGTTTTGCAGGGTAGAGCCCCCTCCTGGATGCTTTCATGGGCTGGTATTGAATGTATGTGGCTTTTCCAGGCTTACAGTGGAAACTGTTGGTGAATCTACCATTCTGAGTTCTGGAGGATGGCGGCCCTCTTCTCACAGTTCCACTAGGCAGTGCCCCAGTCAGGACTCTGTGTGGGTACTCCCACCCAACAATTTTCTTTCACACTCTCCTAGCAGAGGTTGTCCATGAGGGCTGTGTCCCTGTAGCACACTTCTGCCTGGACATCCAGGCATTTCCATACATTCTCTGAAATCTAGATAGATATTTCCAAACATCAATTCTTAACTTCTGTGTACCCATAGGCCCAGCACAACTTGTAGGCCACCAAGGCTTGGGGCTTGCACTGTCTGAAGCAACAGCTGAGCTCTACATTGGCCCCTTTAAGCCATGGCTGGGAGGCAGGGCACCAAGTCACAAGACTGCACAAAACAGCAAGGCCATGGGCCTGACCCATAAAACCATTTTTTCCTCCTAGACCTCCAGTCTTGTGATGGGAAGGACTACCATGAAGAAAAGCCCTGGAGACATCTTCCCCGTTGTCTTGGAGACTAACATTTGCCTCTTCGTTACTTATGCAAATTTCTGCTGTGGGTTTGAATTTTTCCTCAGAAAAATGGGTTTTAATTTTCTGTCACATCATCAGGCTGCAAATTTTCTGAACTTTTATGCTCTCCTTCCCTTTTACACATAAATTCCAATTCCAAGTCATATCTTTGTGAAATAATAAAACAATACTTTTAAAAGCAGCCAAGTCACATCTTCAATGTTTTACTGCTTAGAAATTTCTTCTGCCAGATACCCTAAATTATCTCTCTCAAGTTCAGAGTTCCACAGATCTCTAGGGCAGGGGCAATATGTCACTAATCTCTTTGCTAAAGCACAGCAAGAATCACCTTTGCACCAATTCCCAATAAGCTCCTCATTTCCGTCTAAGACCACCTCAACCTGGACTTTATTGTCCATATCACTATCACATTTTGGTCAAGGCCATTCAACAAGTCTCTAGGAAGTTCCAGACTTTCCCAAATCTTCCTGTCTTCTGAGGCCTCCAAGTCTCCAGGTAGTTCCAAACTTTCTTACATTTTCTTATTTTCTTCTGAGCCCTCCAATATGTTCCAACTTCTCCTTGTTACCCAGTTTCAAAGTCACTTTCACATTTTTGGATATCTTTATATAGGTGTCCCACTACACAGTACCGATTTACCGTATTAGTCTGTTCTCATGTTGCTAATGTAGACATATTCGAGACTGGGTAATTTATAAAGAAAATGAGGTTTAATGGGCTCACAGTTAAACATTAGTGTGGAAGCTTCACAATCATGGCAGAAGGTGAATAAGGAGCAAAGATGCGTCTTATGTGGTGGCGGGCAAGAATGTGTACAGAGTAACTGCTCTATATAAAACCATAAGATCTCGTGAGACTTATTCACTATCATGAGAGTGGCACAGAAAAACCCACCCTCATGATTCAGTCACCTCCCACTAGGTCCCTCCCATGACACATGAGGATTACGGGAGCTACAATTAAAGATGAGATTTGGGTGGGGACACAGCCATACCATATCAGGTAGTATGGCTAAGTATATTGATTCTTCTAATCCATGAGCATGGAATGTTTTTTCATTTCTTTGTGTCATTTATAATTTCTTTTAGCAGTGTTTTGTAGTTCTCTTCATAGACATATTTCACCTCCTTGGTTATATATATTCTTAAGTACTTCATTTTATTTTTAGGCTGTTTTAAATGGAATTGCATTCTTGATTTGGCTCTCTGCTTGAATGTTATTGATATATAGAAATGCTACTGATTTTTGTACATTTGTTTTGTATCCTGAGACTTTACTAATGTTGTTTATCAGTTCCAGGCGACTTTCAGCAATCTTTAGAATTTTCTAGGTATAGAGTAATACCATTCACAAAGGGAGATAGTTTAACTTTTTCTTTTTCTATTTGGGATGCAGGGTGTTGATCAAGCAAGTCTGCCTACAGGTCCCCCAGCTGCAGGCAGAAGCAACAGTGCTGAAGGATAATCCAGTTGGTTCTCAAACACCCAGAGGAGTGCCTAGGCATGGAGCTGGGAAACTTCCTTTGCTCCAAATTCTCTGTATGGGAATGGCAGATGGCCTAAGTTTCTATTTCAGGAGAGTGGGTGCTCCAGATTCCTGAATACCTTCCTGTGTATCAGAGAGGGCCTCCCTACAACAGGATTTCTGCACAGGAAAGATGGGGTGGTTCAGGCTGCTGATCCAGACAAGCTGGTGTTCCAAATGCCTTTAGATTTGCCTGGGTATGCAGAAGAGAGAGCATTCCTGAACCAGGATATCTGCACAGGAAGGATGAGGCAGGTCAGTTGCTGATCCCGGTGAGCTAGTGCTTCAAATACGTGGATATTTGCCTTGGCATGGAGAAAAGAGTGACTTGTTGCACCATGATGTGTGCCCAGGAAGGGTAGGCTGACTTAGACTTCTAAACAAGGCAAGCAGTTACTCTGAGTGCCTGGAGATCTGCCTGGGTGTTAAGCAAAGAGGGCCTCCCAGCACTAGGTCCTCTGCACAGCAATGGTTGGGCCGCTAAGGGTGTGATCCAGGTAAGGTGGTGTTCCAAATACTGAAAATCTGCCTGGGTATAAAGTACAGAGAACTTCCATGCACCTAGATTTTTGTATAGAAAAGCTTGGGTAGCACTTTGGGGGGCCAAGGCAGAGGGAGAACCTGAGGTCAGGAGTTGGAGATCAACCTGGCCATCGTGATGGAACCCTGTCTCTATTAAAGATATAAAAATTAGTTAGCCATGGTGGTGTGTGCCTGTAGTCCCAGCTACTAGGGTGGTTGCCGTATGAAAATCGCTTGAACCTAGGAGGCAGAGGTTGTGGTGAGCTGAGATCATGCCACTGCACTCCAGTCTGGGTGATAGAGCAAGAATACATCTTAAAAAAAAAAGAGAGAAAGAAAGAAAGAGAGAGAGAGAGAGAGAGAGAGAAAGAGAGAGAGAAAGAAAGAAAGAGAGAGAAAGAGAAAGAGAGAAAGAGAGAAAGAAAGAGAAAGAGAGAGAGAGAGAGAGAAAGAGAGAAAGAGAGAGAGAGAGAGAGAGAGAGAGAAAGAGAGAAAGAGAGAAAGGGAGAAAGGAAAGAAAGGAAAGAAAGGAAAGAAAGGAAGAAAGAAAGAAAGAAAGAAAGTTGCTGACCTAGAGAAGCAGGTGCTCATAGTTCTTGGAGATCTGCCTGGGCATGGAGCAGCTAGGGCACCCCCTGCAGTAGGATCTCTGCACAAGAGGAATAAGGCAACTCATGCTGCTGAACCAGGCAAAGAGGTGCTCTGAATACCTGGAGATCTGCCTGAGCATGGAGTGGACAGGCCCTGCTGCAACATAACCTCAGGTGAGCAGTCCAGAGCATACAGAAATGACACACACAGACCAGTTCTGGGTCAAGAAGCCAGTCCTGACTGCGAGTCTTGGCTGCCCAGGAGAAACTGCAGCTGTAGCAGCTCTCCTGCCTCCCCATGCTTATGTTGAGGGAGAGTACAATTCCAGCACCTACTGCTTAGTAATTTGCCACAGTTCTGGTTGGTGAGGCCCCTCTTGTGTTTTATGGCAGATGTAGCAATCTCTGGCCCGAGACTGAAATTCCTGAGGTCACCAGAGAATGGCTGACTTTGTATACATCTGGATGAAAAATGGCATCCTGCTGTCAGTCCTGGGTCTTTTGAAGTGTCTGTAGCTTTATCCAGTGTCTTTCCCTTACAGAGTTTCTAAACCTCTCCCTAAGTTAGCTCCAGGGCTTGAGAGATACAAAATGTTCTCTCTTGGTCTGGGTCGATTGGATCTCCATGAAAGGTGAGTCACAGAGGGAGGGTCTCTGCCTCTCTCATATTCATGGGCTTTACTCACTTTTATCAGCCAGACACTATAATGGGTCTGTTTGCAGGCACTCTCCTCTCTGGGATCAGGAGTGTCCTTCATGATTTCTTGTGGATTCTTGTTTTCCTTCTTGAATTAAAGCTCACAGAATTGATCTTTATGCACTATCTTGCTATTTCCAAGTGGCAGAGGCATGCTAAAAGCCTCTAGTCCACCATATTGGAAAAAGAAATCCAGTTTATTAAATGCAGATTCTATTTGTATTTTTTGCATTAATTTGTTAAAATCAGAACTGACACATTTTTGTGATATTAATAGATACAGTAGCAAAAATGATACTTTCAAATGAAAACTTGAACATGAGATTGTGTTATATTGTCATTTATGTGTGTCAAATATATATTCCTATACAGTCTGAATAATAGATAATGAAGCAAAATATATACCAAAGTAGTCAAAGTGTCACGCTAGTCAGAAAAGTATTACATTATAAATAAATCACTTTCAAAATCCATTTATTCAAATATTTACTGAACATCACTATTATTGTAGGGAAAAAACTATCCATTTTTTTCTTTGTCCTTCTGAAAAAAGGAACTGTAATTTGGATGGAAGCAGCAATGTGGCTAGGTGAAAAAAAACATTTCCTAGTCTCTCTTCATGGTGATAAAGTAATGCAGATATGACTACTGATATAAACAGAAACCGCTGAATGGTGATTCATTCTCCCAAAAGCTCCATAAAAGTAGGTGGTTGGAAGGTGATAGACTCAGTTGGCATGCATTATTTTTCATTTTTCTTCCTCTTTCTTCCCACTTGAAATACAATTATGATACTAGAAGACAGTAGACTTTTATGGTCATGAGGACAAGAGCCAAGCCTTAAAAATTATGAGGCGGACATCTGATACTATCATGACCCTTACTTGGACAAGCCCTGAGAAACTTACCTACATGATGTCATGCTCTCCTGGTCTTTAGGGAGTTTAAGCCACTCCAGAATGATTCTCTGAGATGTGAAACTGAACCAGTCCTAAATAGATATGACCTGTAAAGCATTTGCAGTAGTTATTTCTCTCTACAGGTTTTTTTTTTTTTTTTTTTTAATGTTAGCTCTTAATAAGTTTTGCAAATGTCCATACAGATGAACTCAGAAGGTCCATACGCTCTCTTTTCTGAGTCATCTGTCTGGATAAAATAATAGGAGTGATTTTTCCAAACAGCAAAGATGATAAAACAAATTAGTAAAGAAATAATATCAAATAATATTTATTTATAATGGTCATATGGTTTAATAATGACAGTACAATTATTTACACATTAAAAACCCAAATAGCCCTAATCTCGAAAATTCTAATAGTCTAGGATTTTTTTTTTTTTTTACTCAGACATATAGGCTGAATTTTTTTCTCTATGTAATGTTTAGTTTCTATGATTTTTTAATCAACCAATCCTGAACTATGTATTGTCTATTTTACAAATACAGACATGTGGATAATGGGTTAATGTGAAAGTTGCTAACTGGTAGCTCCTTGGATGAATGTCTTGATAAAACTGCCCTGGTAGGTCTTTATACTAATGCCAGAGACAAATGGACCCGCACATTTCAACTATCTTAGTGATATGCCAATTACCATAGTAAAGAAAGTCTATGTTGATCTGATTCAGTCATCAGGACAGCAAAACCTTTGTGCTCTGTCAATTTTCTTTTGGTATATTAACCCTGCTTTTTTTTTTTTTTCTTTTCAACCAATTCTGGTTCATTTTGTCATCTCATGCAACCGGGGGCTTGCTTTTGTTAGCAAATATTCTAGCATTCTTTTGGAGACAATTGCCAAAAGTAGTCCACAAAAGCAGACATCAGACAGTTTTACAAAAGTAGAACATCAGAAAGTATTTGCAGATATTGGAATTAAGAGAAACTCTATTAAATATGATTGGTATTGTACTTGCTTTTAGAAATGAATTTATAAAACTGGTAACTATATAGTAAAAAAAAATGCCGACAGCACTGTGTCAGGGATACACATAATGATTCTGTTTGATAACGATTTTTCTTGGTCTGATAAAAAATCCCATAGAGCCATCATACTCTGTTACTTTGCTAAGGGTTTAAAAATAAGAACTCTGGATCACTCAATGGCTTCATGAGGCAAAAAGCAGGGACAGGGTTATCTTTGTCATTCAGGCAGCTGAAAGTGCAGAGTAATCAAGCAGGTACAGAGGCACACAGTTCTGCCTAATTTTACCACTAATCCTTTTCAGTAATCTCCTGAATAATTCCCCTCATTTACATTGCTCTAGGTACCCAGGGACCTAATGCTTCTCAGTCTGAAAACACATATGCCTGACACTTTAGAAAGAAGGAAACTGCAGTCTCTGATTTGCTTTTATATGCCTTAAGCCTCATTTTCCCTACAATGTTTGCAATAGGCAGTATACGTGATAAAAATTGCAAAGGATTTGATTACATAATAAATCGCAACATTTCAGGAAATTAAATATTATTTAAGAAATAAAAATTAAAAGCTGAGGTAAAAACATGGAATGCTTTTGTTGCTAAAGTTCATGTGACCTTGAATACAGATGTACACGGAATAGGCCAAGAGTTCAGATTAAAGAGCTTTATGCAGACCGTTTTTATTGTACTACAACATTTACTTAAAGAAAGTGAACTGAAGTAACAAAATTCAAAACTTGCAAAGCCAGAGGCTTTCCCTTTTCTATAAATGTATAAATTAGCTACAGATAATTTTGTTGAACAAAGAGATGTCAGGCATGAAACCAGGAAGCTAAGCTGAGCAACAAAACAGATATTAAATTGCTGACTAGTCATATTAAAATGATTGTGTCCACTTGATTTTAAAATTCTGTGATAAAAATTTTCATTAAAAATTTCGTTATGTATATGATGTTTTATCATTTCTCCAAAAAATAAGTATTTTTAGGTAATAAAAATGAACTCCGTGTGGGTGTTTGTGAATTTCTGAAAGGTGTTATTTAATTCAATTGGTGTCCATTCAACGTCATCACTGTGAGTAGGTTTAATCATTCTTGTTATCTGTTTGTGCATACAATCTTATGTTTATCGGATAAAAATTCAAAATGGCGGGGTATCATCTTCTTCAGTCTTCCTCCCATCTCCCATTTCTGTCTCCATTATCCTTTTTGCCAGTGATGCTGTTCTCTTCGTTGTACATGCTAATAAAGAGTATTTTGCTTTTGCATATGATTTAAGGGTTTACACGTATGAACTTGTTTTCATAAAAATAAAACTTTTCTTTCCCTGATATGCTATCATCAATTTTTAGGGTATGCTATCCTCAAAAGTGCAAATTGGTGAGTTGAATCTCAGTAGAGGCAGTTCTTCCTGCAATGTACATATAATACACTGTATTTGACATTTAGTTGGGCAGTGCATAAATGTTCTTGTATTTGAGGAAGGCAAGAAGCATCTTTGTATTGTACATTTATTTTGGTGGTTTTCACACTGTGCAGAAGCTTGAATATTAGCTCCTTTTCTTTATCTATTTTAATAATAACAAAAATTCAACCAGTAGAACTCTGAAATGCTGTGGAGACCATAAAACTAATAAGTAGAATCATATTTGCCTATAACTGCATTAGTTCAGTTCTCTAAAATGAGACTACTAGTACCTGATCATCTTTTCTGAATAATCCTTGTTTTATTATTTAACTTATTAAAATGAAGGTTTTCACTGTACTGTCATTGCAGTGATGTGATTGATGGTAATGTACGTGGACAATACTGCGTTTCAGAAGAAAAATTTCTTTGTTTTCAAATTTGGTTATTTACTTATTTATTTTCTATTGGCTGAAAATATTGCTTTGGGTACAACATGATGTGTTCAAGTATATATATGCATAAAATGGAGTCATTAAATCTAGTTAATTAAAATGTTCATTACCTCATGGTTATTTTTGTGGTGAGAACATTTAACATTCACTCTCTATTATAGTCACAATGCTGTAAAATAAGAGAGCAATTTTAATGTCATTCAGCATGGGAGTGTAAGGAAATGTGATGGCTCTCCTTTGGTTTATGAAAAATCGTAAACTAAGTTAGAGTTTAGAATGTACGCAGACGATGAAGTTTAAAAATCACATTATAAATATTTCTCCAATCGATAGCACTGTTCATTCACTTGCTAAATGTAATCTACTGGCATGTGTTCAAAATATATTTTCAAAATATAAATGTATGTGATGCAAAACATATACTGTAAACAGCCATAAGCAATACAAAAGTCATGACTTTTCATATGCTACACTACTATGATCAAGTTATTCCCTAAAAGTAATATGTTTTTCATTAGAAAACTTAAATATACATTTTTCTTTTGATATTTTCTTGATAAACAATATTCAAAGCGATTGACTTATTATCATACATTTTTTTGTAGTGTATATGCTTAGCTTACTCATCAATGCTTTTATATTTATAGTCAGCATAGATGCTTACCATTGAGTAAAACATTTAGGGTTTGTTTCTCTATTACCTTACTAATTATCTCCCTAACTAAAATAAGTTATCAATGAAATATTAAATATATGACAACAGGCAAGTCCTCTAAAAGCATAAATATATTTTTATTTTAAATTAAAACTAGATAGACAAATATTAACTCCTCTCCTCTGTAAAAGTACCTTCAGGTATTATTTTAAATCATACAATTTATTTACAGCCTTGACTATGTTAACGTGGCATGCTTATTCCACTAGTATAAAGAAAATAGCAAATACATATATTTTGCTATTAAAATGTATTTGGCATTTAGTAAGACAGTGCATATATATCCATGTAGTTGAGGAAGGCAAAAAACATCTTTTTATTGTACATTTATTTTTATGTTGTTTACACTTTGCAGAAGCTTGAATATTAGCTCCTTTTCTTTACTGATATATGTATATATTTTGAGATGGAGTCTCACACTGTCGCCAGGCTGGAGTACAGTGGCACCATCTCGGTTCATTGAACCCTCCGCCTACCGGGTTCAAGCTATTCTCTTGCCTCAGTCTCCAGAGTAGCTGGGACTACAGGCGTGCACTACCACGCCCAGCTAATTTTTTGTATTTTTAGTAGAGATGGGGTTTCAGCATGTTGGCCAGGATGATCTCGATCTCTTGACCTTAAGATCTGCCTGTCTCGGCCTCCCAAAGTGCTGAGATTACAGGCATAAGTCACTGTGCCAGGCCTACCTATTTTTAAAATAACAAGAATTCAATCAATGGAACGCTGAAATGCCTGTGGAGGACATAAGATTGATCAGCAGAATTATATTTGCATATTATTCCATTAATTCAATTCCAGACCTTACTTATGGGTCTAATGTCCTTTATTAGGCAATGCAGGAGATTCCTATACTTCTAATAAAGTAATCTTTTTCCATTTAAATAGTCTTTGCTTTTTATCAGGCAGTATGTATTTCCACAAAGTTAATTCAATGAAATACACCTAAAGCTGAGAGTCTTATCTCGCTAATGAATGAAAAATAGAAATCAATTATTCTGAGATGAGATTTTTCCTGTAATTTTTATTAGTTGTTGTGAAATGGTACATGGGCTTGTCTTGACAATATGATGATGTATTAATTCTTAATACTGAATTAAATGCTTCTGAAATAGAGATGACTCTCTTTGTTATGGAGTTATAGTTGTTGGATTAAATTGCATTGAATTTCTAATGTTAATATTATGCATTAACTTAAATGAGATTTTCCTATATTAATACTCTGTGACCCTCCAGCCTTGTGTTTTTATTTTGGAGGTGTGTGAGACAATGGCTTTACTTATTTATTATTATTATTATTATTATTATTATTATTTACTTCTTTTTGAGACAGAGTCTCGCTCTGTCGCCCAGTCTGGAGTGCAGTGGCGCGATTTCGGCTCACTGCAAGCACCGCTTCCCGGATTCATGCCATTCTTCTGCCTCCACCTCCCAAGTAGCTCGGACTACAGGCGCCTGCCACCATTCCCGGCTGTTTTTTTATATTTTTAGTAGAGATGGGGATTCACCATGTTAGCCAGGATGGTCTCAATCTCCTGACTTCTTGATCTGCCCGCCTCGGCCTCCCAAAGTGCTGGGATTACAGGCGTGAGCCACCGCGCCCGGACTATTATTATTATTATTATTATTATTATTATTAACCTCAGGAGAGTGCTTGGGCAATACTTTTACATTGTATTAATACTTTACATATGAGGGCGTTCTTATATGTTGTATTATTTATTTCTTAATGACCACGGTGACAACACTACTATCCTCTCTGCTCTCAGTCAAACTAAGGCAAAAGTCAAAGTTAGTGACAATCTTCCCCACCCTCCAAAACAGATCTTGTCCCTGAATAAACAACTAGAAACAAAAGATGTGAAGAGGAGCTTCAAGAAGTAAATATAGTATGCCTGCTAGAATGAAATTAAAGCAAGTGACTAGCAATAACAAATGAAGCAAGCAGAAAAAGGACTAGAAAAATTTTAAAGAGAGGCAAGAAAATGTTTTTGAAGTTGTATTTATGGTAACTATTATTATTAACTGTATTGTCAGTTATCTGAAAGTATACTTTGACCAAATTCAAAAGATAATATAATGCATAATTGAGTTTTTCTTTATTAAAACACTAAGGTTAGTTCCGTTTTTCAACATTTCTCTTATCCAGTGCTTAATTTATTTTTCCATTTTACTGAGAGATTTTATTTTAAAAAATGATACTACAAATGTCTTTTAGGGTCTTAGTTTCACTATGTCTTTCAGATCTTTAATTTTTTTGAGCCTGATCAAGTGAATTAAATGACACCTTCATGTTTAGCAATGGAAATTCAGCTTCAGAAATACCTAACTGATTCTGACTCTAGTATTTAGTCAATTAGAGTGTGTTTAGTAATTGCTAGATTTTGAGCAGTTCACTAAACTGGAAAAGACAAGAATACTTAATGCTGTGTAAAAATGAAGCTTTACTTGACTTGCTCTATTGCCTATTAAGAACATGTTATCCAAATTAACAATCATAGTAATCAAATACAAGATGATACACTATCGAACTAAATGCCTTGGATTTGGCACTGGAAATAATATATGTCTAGAAATTAGTGCCTGACCACAGATTTGCAGTGTATAAAAGAGTATAGAGAGAATGGCATGGTAGCTGCAGTGACTTCTGACACTAACTACCAGGGGACTCTGCAGGTTAAGGGTACAGTCCCCAACAAGACTACTTTTACTTCAGATACCAGCTGCAAGGTCAGGGGTTCCTAAGCCTCTGATGAACTCACTACAAATCTGGGACTCCTCATTGACTTCTCAAATAGAAAAATTCACTAGAAACTGACAGAACTCAATAAAGTGCTATTGCTACAAAAGTGGGGCAGGGAAGCGCTGGAGTAGGAGGGTGGGTCCCTGGCGAGGGCTCCACCCCCAGGCCTGTGCCCACTGACTTAGATGAAGACAGGCACTCCTGCCTTTGTGCCCAAATGTTGTGTTTCCCAAGACCACCTTGGCCTGCCACTCCCCCATTCTGTGCCTATAAAAACCCCCAGAACCTCGGAGGCAGACAAACAAGGGACTTGAAAGTGCCTATAAAAACCCCCAGATCCTAGGAGGCGGGCAAACAAGCGACTGGAAGTGGAGCAGAACACATTGGCAGAAGAAGACACAAGAGGCTGGACATCAAGAGGACGTTGAGGGAGCATGATGGTAGAAGAGTACATGACAGACACCAGCAGGCCTGCAGGCCATCGACCAGCAGAACAAGGCAGAGTTTGGCTGGGGCAGTCGAAGGAGAGCCCCAGCCACGGACATCAGGGGGAAACTATTTCCCTTCTGACTCCCCATCTGCTGAGAGCTACTTCCACTCAATAAAACTTTGCCCTCATTCTCCAAGCCCACGTGTGATCTGATTCTTCCCATACACCAAGGCAAGAACCCTGGGATACAGAAAGCCCTCTGTCCTTGAGACAAGGCTGAGGTCTAGCAGAGCTGACGAACACAAGCCACCTACGGATGGCTAAGCTGAGAGAGCACTCTGTAACACACACCCATTGGAGGGCTTCAGCTGTAAACATTCACCCCTAGACACTGCTGTGGGGTTGGAGCCCCACAGCCTGCCCGTCTGTATGCTCCCCTAGAGGCTGGAGCAGTGGAGCACTGAAGAAGCGAGCCACACCCCATCATACACCCTGCAAGGGGAACAAGGGAACATTTCCTGTTTCACTATATTGATGATGATATTTTTATTATAGCAAAAAGGATACATATCAGGACCAGTCAAAAAAAAAATGTAAACAATGAGGTTAGAAGGGGTCCAAGTGCAAAGCTTTCATGTCCTCTCCCTTCAGAGACAGGACACACCATCCATACAGTATATTAATGTGTAACAATAATTTACAGAATATTGTTAACCAGCAAAGCTCATCCAAGCATCATTTTGATTACATAAGCATGATTAATGAACCAAATGACTGAACTCAGTCTCCAGCCCTCATCACCTTCCTGGAAGGCAAGCTTATATTATAGTACAAAATCCCCAACTGTTAATTACATGTTAGTCTTTTGGACATGGCTAGCCCCCATCTTGAGACATCTTGTTTGCATAAACTACCGAGAGACCCACTGTTAGTCATCTCACTGGCATAAACTCAGGTGTGGTCCCAGGGTCCCATCATGAAGAACAGAGACACTTCTATCACTGGGGAAATTACAAGGATTTAGAAGCTCCCTCCCAGGAACCAGGAAGAAAGGCAAGTCAAGTTCTTTGTCATATAGCAGTAGCAGAGAAGACCCAGCCTGTTCGCACTATAGTGATGAATGGGTCTGGCTCTATGCTCATCAAATTTAAAAAATGATATAAAGATGCATTTGTTTCTACCATTATATTAAATTATTTTATCAGTGTTACTTTTATACTAATAGTTAAATTACATTTGACAGAAACATAATATAGGGTATATTGGTGTGTATTAAAAGTATTTTTCTAATATGTGTGTATATATATATATAATATTTTATATATATATAAAATTTTTTTTCAAAAAATCCAGTTGAAACAGTGTAGTTACTTTCAAGAAACAAAACTGTCTTCAATAGTTTAAAAACTATCCTCAGTATCCTTGAGTCCTGAAGTTTCTGATTTTGTTTTACTTTTAATTACACCTATCTTCAACAGATTGTGCTGAAAACTTTTGATAGGCTTAGAAGACTAGGTAATATTTATGTTTATAGCCTTTTTAAAATAAGAAAAAAAAATTGGTGATCCAGTGACATTCTTCATGAAACTATTAAAGGGTAAAAAAGAAAGATAAAAACAAAAATACATATCTTGAAATAAATAGAATCCTTTTCTTTCAGAGAAAGGGTTATAACTTTTTAGAGAATGAAAGAAAAATGTTTTCATAAAAAACATAATCTTAAGAAAACAGCAATCTCTAATAATAATGCAACATGCTCCATAAATCATTCTAATTCATTTTTTCTTCTATTTTAAAAAAGAAAAACTTTACAAAAAAATAGGATGCCTCTGTGATTTGGAAATCTTCAATTAAGACTAGAGATTTGAAGCAAGGTAGATACATATAAGTGCCTTTCAGAATTTTTATCTTAAAGTATATTTCAAATTTCATAAGACTTATAGAAAGTTACTTCTATAATAAATGTTTACTGCTTGTGAAGTATTGAAGATATTAAAAAAAAACCTTTAGGCAAATTAAATTTAGCAGAGTTTAATTGAGCAGAGAACAATTCTCCAATCCACCAGCCAAGAGAGCCAGAACAGTTTCAGAGTGACTCTAGGGCCACCACATGGTCAGATCACAGAAAAATGAAAGTGACATACCAAAAATGGAAGTGAGCTACAGAGACAGTTGGATTGGTTACAGTTCAGCATTTGCCTTTTTCAAACAAGATTTCAAGAGTTGCTCACCTGTGATTGGACAAAACTCTATTATGGATACAAGAGTAGGTTACAGCCTATTTAAACATTCAATTAGGTTACATTTTACCATATATGGAGAAATGTTTAGTTCACACTTAATGTAGGTAGGGAGGAAGCTTTAGACTTAATTTAAGAAAGGCTATTTGAAAATACAGTTTACATTTTGTTTTAGCCAAAGTTTTCCAGAGAAACAGAACCAATAGGATGTGTGTATACACAGAAGAATCTTTATCATAAAAAATTGGCTCATGTAATTATGGAGGTTGATGAGTCTAAAATCTCCTATGTAGGAAACCACGCTGAAGACCCAGGAGAGCCAATGCTGCAGTTCCAGTCTGAAGGTTGACAAACAGAGACCAAGATGAGTTGATGGTGTAGATAAAGTCTGAGATCATTCTGTTGGAGAATCCCCTCCTGCTGCGGGAAGCCAGTCATTTGTTCTATTCAAATTTTCAACTGATTGGTTGAGGCCCACCCACATTATGGAGGACAATCTGTTTACTCAAAGTTCATTGAATTATGTTAACCCTATCCAAAAATACCCTTCAAATTGGTACATAAAATTATACAACACATCCTCAGAATACTGAACCAAATTTGCTAATCAGAATAAATATCTTAACAAAAATATTAACGTATTGTACCTAAACAGATTTTCAGCTGTTAATATTTCAATAACTAAGTCTACATAGCAGATACACTGGCATGTGTCGCGTGTGTGTATGTGTGTGTGTGATTGTAGATTAACAGTAGATTCTCCAAGGAGGAATAAAATGAAGATGAATGAGGATTTTTTTTTAAAGGTTTCTGTTCTAGGTTGATTTTTATTTTCACAAGGAATATAATCTTACTTTTAAAAATTAGTGCACAAGTAAAGTTAAAAATAAATACAATAGCTCTTTAGGAATTGACTCATTATAAAAATAAATTATTGTGTATACTATTTTGGAATTTATCTGCAACATCTAAATAGATTTCATTTGATTATCAACTCCAACACCACACAATTAAGAAAAGTGTGGTGTGGACAAGGAAATACTATATCTGGAGCCAAAAGACCTGAAGTTATGCCTGGGTTCAATTATTTTGAAACCATATAAATTCTCTAAACTTCAAGTTTCAAATATGTAGACACAGAAATAACAATTACAACTGACTTGCTACATTATAATCAGCATATTTGTGTTATGTTAAACCACTCTGTAAATGGTGAAAACACATATTAGCTAATTTGGTCCAAGTTTATTACCGAAATCAACATAACTAATAAGTATTGCAGTTAGGAAAAATATTTAGTTGGCCTAATCTTTTATTAAGTGCTCCTTTCCAAGTATCACACTGTTCTAGGAGATAGAATATGTCATCTGTCAAATATGCTACCAAATATACTAACTTATTGTTAAGAATCTATACCGCTAGCAGCAGTAGTGGTGGTAGTTGGGTACATGGTGGTAAGGAAATCCCATTTTACAAAACGAGAGATGCTACTGTCAGTTCAAATACCTAAACACTAGTCTCAACCAAAATACATTTTAAAAACAACACATAATACATGCATCCTACTTGAAAGTCATACCTGGGACAGTATTTGCTACATGTGCATGTGTTGGAGAGTGGGAAATGGGGCAGATATATCATTCATTAAACAAGCTGAGAAAACTTGAACTAGAAGTAAGCATCAAACATCTTTAACTCTCTATAGACCAGGATTCTGGTGGAGTAAGACTGTTTTGGCAGTTTGTTAATGACAAGGTTAAAAATATGCACAGAAGGAGAATAAATAAACTGCACCTATATAAGAAAAAATATCTTTTGGAAAAGATCATGATGTGGTACTCTAGCAATAAAATTGCTATTCCGGAAACTCCAGATTATGGATAATTTCTTTATAAAAAATAAATCTTGAAGGAAAGACATGTGCTCCTTATAGTTTTTAAAACATCTAAAGCAGTTGGTCATATACTGGGTCTTTAAAACCTATATTAGTTATAACAAGACTAACACATTATAGTAAAATTGGAGAGATAAGAGTCAGGTACAGAAATAAAAAGATAACCTGTTTAGTATCTGGATGCTTTATGCTCTCTGTCTGTAAAATAATGATAGTAAATATTTGCCTCATAGCAATATTTTACGCATTAAGGGAGATAAAATATTTAAGCTCTTTAAAGCAATCCCTGACACACTCAATAAATATCACCTATTGTTATTACTATTATATTTAAACTGATAACAGGGTGTTATGGTTGAGTCATTTATTTATGCTTCCCAGTCAACATCTGATAATGAGTTAAGCTATTGAACCACCTGTATCTCCTTCAACTCTTTAAGATAATGCTCTTCCACCATTTCTGAAACAAAAGGGCTTGAATAGTGTTAGAAAAATTATAATTCTTCAGTAGGAAACCAATTAGAAACAACTAATGAATCTATTCTCTAAAGAAAGAAAGCAACATTTTTCAGGGTCTCTGTTTCACTCTAACCACAGCTTTCAGTATTAACTACACAGTATTTAATGAATTTGCCATTGGGCATTATTTTCATTTTGGGAGGCTTAAAAATGGATAAGAAGAAACAATTTTTGTAATTGAAATGGTATATTGTCTTTTCTACTAAACTTTTAAATAGGGAGAGTTGTACATACATATTTTTGTGTTAACCATAGACTAAAGTTAAAAAATATGTTTTTATATGGTAAATTATATACCATAGGAGGTGAAAAACTATAATAACTAGAAAGTAAAATTCCAAACAGAGCAATTGATTGTAGGTAAAATAATTGCTTGCTAATCTTTATTTTTCTCCTTTTCTGATATCATTTTATCTTGCTTAGCTACAATATTCTTTTATTTTATATATGTATAAATAAACTCAAATATAGTCTTGCTGACATGTGTATGGATATACATACATTTATTTATTCAAATATATGTAACATATGAAAAATTTAGAATGTAAAAGTACTCTTTAACTTTTTAACCCATTCTTCCCACACATACGATGCTACAATATTTTCCAAAATCACAGTTAAGAACTTTCTATATGAACTTCCTGACAAATTTTTGCTAACTGACTGTATTTGTCTTGTAGATGTTTTCAGCATTTATTTACTTAATGGAATAGCAAATAGAATTTCCCCCATGTATTCAGAGAAAAATAAATATGTTGCCTCTAAAGGCAGATGTATACTTGACATTGGACAGAGAACACCCCAACCATGCCAACAGAAGCATCCCTGAAAATTAGAAGGATAAAAAGAGTGGGAGCACAGGTGAGCTAGCAACATTATGTGGTTTTCATAATCCATCTGGCATTCTGAGAAAGAGAAAATGTAGATTTGGAGCAATTGCATATCAAATTAATCATTACAGTTTGTTATGAGATTGAGTATCACATATATCAACTTGTTCCAGTTTTGTAAGCCCCTTAATAGCACTTTTAAATAGAGCAATTAATTTTTTCTGCGTTAACTTTAATTATGATTAGAAGCCTAGAAATATTGGAGCAACTTCAAAAAAACAAGCCTGCCTATTAACTGGGTTTTCTCAAGTTCTCACAAATCACAGTGACATGAGCAGCATCCGTGTGGGTCTCATTAAAAAGAAAAATAAGTAAACCATAGAAATCTAGATAAGGTATGCTAGTTTAAGATTTCAATCATTCATTGCAACAATGAAGCAAAGGAGAGATAATAACTGATTGCATGCTTTCCTACTACTCTTAATATGTAATTCTATGTAATGAGATAAATATTAAGTACAGATCTTGAAGGTATGTTTAAGTGGCAACCAGAACGTGTTCATAGGGCATGCTCTATTAATAACAATGCATTTCCACGATAATAATGGCAACAAATATGCCAATTTGCTTTTATTAAGCGCTATAAAATTGACTAACACATTTATATCTCTGTATCAATAAGATTTTGACTAGTTATTGTATACAAATATTATTAGGCTTGAGTTAATTTTCTTTTATAGCTTTGACTGTTTTCTGCTGACGAGTGAAGCAAGCAAATTATAAAGTGATATAGAACTATCTATTCTTAATTAGCAACATTATTTCTTTGAGAAATCATGTTTGATATCAGCATGCATGTGTTACAACAATCAACTTTTTCTGTGAAATTTGAAAAATTTGGAAAGTATTTCACTTATGAAATAAAATATATTGCGTCTTCTATAAATTGAGGTTTTCACGTTTAGCTAGTTACATATGAATTGATCAGAATATTTGGCAAATAAAAATTACTGGCTTTGAAAAAAGAGAAAAGTGGAGAGGAAATACATTCATAGAAGAAAAAATATACATAGTCAATGGTTTTTTGATGATTGTTTGTACAAATTTACTATATATAATAACATCTTTTTTTGCTTTTTTGAGACAGAGTCTTGCTCTGTTGCCCAGGAGAGAGTGCAGTGGTATGATTTCAGCTCACTGAAGCCTCCGCCTCCTGGGTTTAAGTGATTCTCCCACCTTAGCCTTCCGCGTAGCTGGGACTACAGGCACACTAATTTCTGTATTCTTAGGAGAGACAGGTTTGTGCCGTATTGGCCAGACTGCTCTCAAACTCCTGTCCTCAAGTGATCTCTGCCTGCCTCGGCCTCCCAAAGTTCTGAGATGACACATGTGAGCCACTGCCTGGCCAACAACATATAATAATATCTTAATATCTGAAAATTAACACTTTCATTTAAAATAGGAGATCAGAATTTTCCTTTTTTGGGGAGTGGGGGCAGAGTTTCATTCTTGTTGGCTGAGCTGAAGTACAATGGAAGGATCTCAACTCGCTGCAACCTCTACCTCCTGAGTTCAAGCAATTCTCCTGCTTCAGCCTCCTGAGTAGCTGGGATTACAGGTGCCACCACAACGTCCAGCTAATTTTTTGTATTTTTAGTAGAGATGGGGTTTCATCATGTTGGCTAGGCTGGTCTCGAACTCCTGACCTCAGGTTATCCACCCGCCTTGGCCTCCCAAAGTGCTAGGATTACGGGCCTGAGCCACAGCGCCTGGCCAGAATTTTCCAATTTTAAATTACAAGATATAAAATGTGTGGCCCCTTATTATTTTAATATTAAATATTTTCAAAAGTTCATTACATAGGCAATTACATATTCATTATTCATTACATAGGCATACCTATTCCATACAATTTAAACTTTAAGAAATATTATCTTTCTTATAGTGATAATTGTGTAATTTACTATTATCCCCTCATATTTTGATGATATAGTAAAATTCAATATAGATTTATAATGGTAGATATGAAATAGTTGGTATAATACAAATGGTAGTTGGTAGGTATAATATTAAAATTGATCTTTTGTCTTAGTATTTTTTATTTTATTCATTCAAAACTCTGATTAAGATGGCTTTTTCATCAAACTGACAAATGTTTTTATTAAAGTGGTGAATAAACAATATTGCTTACAAACATAAGCTCTCTAGAGCTAGACCTTATAGATGGCAGTTCCACAATTTGATTTGATTGAAATTCAATGGAAATAGTAATGGTAGAATCAGTAATTCTAAATTATTTTTACCTGTTTATTTTTATAACTCAACATAGATTTGAATGAGGACCAGTTATAAAAAAAAAAAAAAAAAACTCTCTTGTTCAAAGGCTTTACTAATAACTTCTTAAATTTCAGTAATTAACTCTAGACCCATACTCTAATTATATGCACAAGTTCTGCATAATTATATCAATGTATTAATAGTTAAAACCATCTTATCTGTAAAAAACAGAATTTAATAGTATCTTTTTAATAAATAGTACTCCATTATTATATGCATAAGTGAACTATTTATAAAATTGTTATACTCTTTTTCATAGGGTGGGGATAATGCATAATCTATCCTTACTCTTCTAAAAGTCATAATTCAATTCATTTATTTAGCTATTTTTAAGGAGTGGTAACTGAATTACTGACTCTACCTTGCTCACAATTTATTCTCAATTATGAGTATATTAACATAAATGAAATTGCTACTTTATTTTGCCTACATATCCCATTTGAGAGGACCAAAGTCTTCAAGTTTAGGAAAATTTAACTGTAACATAAAGTATCATTGTTATGCTCAGTCAAGCATTAAAAAGAGACATACTATTTAAATGTGAAACGCTCAGTGTTCTTTATTCCCACAGAACTTCAAAGAAGCAAACATTGATACATACAAAATCTAGCAACTGCTAATATAGAAAACATTATTTTCTTTTATCTTCAAAAGGTTATTATACAGCTAGTTACACATAACTATAGATTAGTATAAAAAGAAGTGTTAGATACAAAGATACACTCGTTTCTCTATATTTACTCCATTTTATATATAAATATGTTTTTAACTTTTAAATATGCCTTGCCAACACCCTTCACCTGGATATTCCCAGGAATACATCTGTAGTTGATCAGCTGGGTTGTATGACTCACTGTAGTAAGGAAAAACACTCACCATGGGAAGCAATGGGTTTCAGTAGAAGGTTATTAGAAAGAATCTCATGTAGACCTGGGACTTTGGTTGGGTAATTTTGGGGAAGCCTAAGGAGCAGGGATTAACTCTAGATCAGGTGTTATCAGAAAGTAGGGAGAATTCTATGATTGTTTCTTAATAAATCTTATTAACAGGAAGGGTAGATTAGAGCCTGGATAATGCTGGAATTACTAAAGAAGCAGTTGTCACTTGAATGATTCAGAGCTGTGTCTCCATCGAATCTCATGTCAAATTGTTATCCCCAGTGTTGGAGGTGCAGCCCGGTGGGAGGTGAGTGGATCATGGAACCAGAGTTCTCTTGAGTGATTTAGCACCATTCTCGCTTGGTACTGTCCCTGTGGTAGTGAGTGAGTTCTTGTGAGATCTGCTTGTTGATACATGTGTAGCCCCTTCCCATTCACTCTTTCTTTTGCTCCTGCTCCTGCTGTTTAAGACATGTCTGCTCCCACTTCTCCTTCCGCCATGACTGTAAATTTCCTGAGGCCTCCGGAGAAGCTGAGCAGATGCCAGCATCATGCTTCATGTATAGCCTGCAGAACCATGAGCCAATTAAACCCACGTTCTTTATATATTACCAAGTCTTAGGTATTTCTTTTTAGCAATCTGAGAACAAACTAATACATCCCTCATTTTTTGCTGAGAAATCACAATTGGTATTTTGAGTTTTTCACAGTGGTCCTGTTTTTGTCTCAGTTTACCATACAGTATTGAGGTTGACGTTATGTAAGATGGTTTATTTCCAACTGGAGAACAACAGACTAGCAATGAAAGTCATACCAATTCCTGAATGTCAGCAACATTCTTTCTTCTATTTTAGCTTAGTATTACCATTCAGAGGTTATTCTGATATCTAAAGAGATACACAGAAATATAGATGAATAGAAAATAGGTGAATTAAAAGACTTACTCTCTTTCTATTATTTATGTATATGTATGTGTAGACACATATATAGCTATGTATGCAAAATGTATCTAGTATTGCTAAAACTTTTGCACATAATTATGTGCCCTTTAAACTGTATGTTTAATATATAAAAATTCGTTCATATCCATCAAATATTTATTAAATAATTACTATGTTCAGGGGCTGGAGGACAGCACTGGAACAAAATAGGATTTTTCTTTCATAGAGCTCATATTCTAGTTGATGGAAGAAACACAGACAAAACTAAAATCCTACAAGAAAATATATAATATTACAGATAATGATAAGTTATATAAAGAAAAAACAGAGAAGAAGAAAGAAGAGGAAAGTTCTGGGAAGGAATTAGTATGCTGTCGTGTCTGGGCGGTCAGGGAAGAACTCATTGCATTATTGCAAGGATCTGAAAGAATTAAGAAAACCAATCACATGGATTTATGGAAAAAATATTCCAGGCAATGGGAGCAGCACATTCAAGTGTCCTTAGAAAGAATGTTTATGTCCTATCAAGGAGCATTGATTACACCAGTAAGGTGTAGATGAGTGAGATAAAAAGACAAAAATAGTGATTAAGTCATTAAGTTAGTGGTCATGTCAGATTTTGTTGGATTTTTAAGTCAATTTTATGTCTGGCTGTAATATAATTGGGCTTAGCTTTTAGAATTGTCACTGTGGCGACTAGTAGAGAAAAGAATGTGAGATTGGTTAAAGATGAAATGGCGAGAATTGTTGAAAGCAATTGAAATAATCTAAGGTAGAAATATTGTGATGTAGACCAGAGTGGAAGAAGTAAAAGTAGTAAAAATGTCGCTTCATTCTGAATCTATTCCAAGACAGAATCTTTACAGATGACAGATCTTAGCTCCAGGAGACATCATAAGGAGGTTAGGGAGGTGTGGGTCATGAGATCAGATTAAGAAATTTGCAAAAATATGCAGAGACATTTGTCTAAGAGGTGAGGGTTTACCTGGGTTTCTTGGGATTCTTGTTATTATTGATGTAATTAGGGAAAAGGGTCAGATAAAAGTCATTCTCAGTTCCCAGCACAGAGTGTGGTGAGGCTATAAGGTTGCAAAGGCATAGTGACGTGAGATTTTCATCAGATGGGGAAAGCAGAAATATCAAATCAGTCTTGAAAATGTGTAGAGACAAAGGCAAATACTTATATATAAATATCTTTGTATCAATATTTGAATAAGAGCAACCTAAGTCTGAAAGGTTTCTGACAAATTTTTTTATGTAGTTCCATGTAAAAAGGCATGTTCACATGCATATTTAATTATTATAAAAAGTCAAATGAAAAGGAAAGAGAGAAAAGCCATCTGAAAATTATAGTTAAAATTATGTGTATAAAAACGGATGGAAGTGTATCAAAATATTAATTTTGGTAATTGTTTGCTGATATAATATTGCTAATTTCATTTTCTTATTTAAAATATGTTTTTTTCAATTTTCTTACAAAGAACTGTAAGAAATTACAGAGAAAGAAATTCTTACAAAGAATCCTATTGTATTTACAATAGTATTAGATAAACCATTGTTAATACACACTCATTACATATGGAGTAAGTACCTAAACTGTGTATAAATAATGAATGAGTTTTTAGATAGGAAAACAAATTAGCAGAATAGTAATGACAGACATAATAGAATGTAGCAGGTGGAAAATAGACTTTGAGGAGAAATAGTTCTTGTAAAGGTAATGTTTGAGGTTTCATTTATTTATGTATATTTTCAGCATATATTCACTGAGCATCCACTTCTTTTCTAGAAGGGAGGCTACTCCAGAGAATGAGAGAAAAGTCCCACATCCTCACAGAGTCTAGTCTTTGGAAATAGGACCAAAGAATAAAACAGACAGACAGAAATAAAACAGCAATAAGTACTACAAAAAATGCAAACAAACAAAAAAAACCCTGAGTAATATAATAAATAGTGTCTGGTGGACCAATTTGATTAAGTATTTGGAGAAAACCTTCCTTAGGTTGGTAGATTGCTCTGAAATTTAAATGCTAGGAAAGATTAACTTTTAAAATTTACAATTGTAGTTATATTCTCAATTTGAATATCTCAAAACATTATGCTTAAGTAATATCAATATGAATAAAAACAGATTATTGTTTCTATTTTTAATTTGCTATTAAATCACATCATGCAAATAACACCATGGAATGCAATTCAACCCCAAAACAGAATGAGATCATATCTTTTTCAGGGACATGGATGGAGCTAGAGACCATTACCCTTAGCAAAATAACACAGGAACAGAAAACCAAATAACTCATGTTCTCACTCATGAGTGGGAGCTAAATTATGAGAATACATGGACACATAGAGGGGGAAAAACACACACTGGGGCATTTCAGAGGGTGGAAGGTGGAAGGAGAGAGAGAATCAGGAAAAAATAACCAATGGGTACTAGACTTGATACCTCGGTGAGGAAATAATCTGAACAACAAACTCCTATGACATGGGTTTACCTATGTAATAAAATTGCACTTGTACCCCTGAACTTGAAATAAAAGTAAAAAATATTGTCTAATTATATTTGATACCTATTGGGGAACTGGTTGATTTATAGTTATGTGTTTGTATTTTCATTTGGTGAATAGGATTTTTCACTTATTACTTTATCCTTCCTTTTGGTTAGAGCATTATGCCATTGTATAGTCAGGTAATATATTAACAAAGATTTCTCTCAGCATTTTAATGATATTCAGGATGTTTTTTCCTTAACGTTGTCTATTATTCTTAAAACTCTCAACAAATTCTTGATAGGGTTGTTTGTTTATTTCTTGTAAGTTTGTTTAAGTTCTTTGTAGATTCTGGATATTAGCCCTTTGTCAGAAGGATAGATTGCAAAAATTTCCTCCCATTCTGTAGGTTGCCTGTTCACTCTGATGATAGTTTCTTTTGCTGTGCAACAAGTGGGCAAAGGATATAAACAGACACTTCTCAAAAGAAGACATTTATGCGGCCAATAAGCATATGAAAAAATACTCATCATCGCTGGTCATTAGAAAAATGAAAATCAAAACCACAATGATACACCATCTCATGCCAGTTAGAACGGCGATCATTAAAAAGTAAGGAAACAGCAGATGCTGAAGAAGATACGGAGAAATAGGAATG
>NW_012101821.1:2968778-2972964 GCF_000951045.1 Mandrillus leucophaeus | reverse complement strand
TGTTACATAAGTAAATTTGTTTCATGGGGATTTGTTGTACAGATTATTTCATCACCCAGATATTAAGCCTAGTATCTATTAGCTATTTTTCCTGATTCTCTCCCGCCTCCCACCCTCCACCTTTCTATAGGCCCCAGAGTGTGTTGTTCCCCTCTATGCGTCCATGTGTCCTCATCATTTTGCTTCCACTTATATGTGATAACAAGTGATACTTGGTTTTCTGATCCTAAGTTACAGTTTACTAAGGATAATGGCCTCCAGTTCCATCCATGTTCATCAGAGGACATGATCTCGTTCTTTTTTATGGCTACGTAGTATTCCTGGTGTATATGTACCACAATTTCTTTATCCAGTGTGTAATTAATGGACATTTAGGTTGATTGCATGTTTTTCCAGTGTTGCAATGAACATATCTGTGCATGTTTATAATACAATGTTTTACATTCCTCTGGGTATATACCCAGTAATGGGATTGCTGAATCAAGTCATATTTCTTTCTGTCTTTTCATTTTTGAGGAATCGCCACACTGTCTTCTACAATGGTTGCACTAATTTACACTCTGTCCAACAGTGTATAAGTGTTGCTTTTTCTTCACAACTTCACCAGCATCTGTTATTTTTTTGACTTTTTAATAATACTCATTCTTACTGGTGCAAGATGGTATCTCCTTATGGTTTTGATTGGAATTTATCTAATGATTAGTGATGTTGAGCATTTTTTGCATATGCTTAATGGCTGCACATATGAGGTCTTCTTTTGAAAAGTGTTTTTTCATGTTCTTTGCTCACTTTTTTATGGTTTTTTTTTTTTCTTGTAAATTTAAGCTCCTTATAGATACTAGATGTTAGATCTCTGTCAGATGCATAGTTTGCAAAAACTTTCTTCCATCTGTAGGTTGTCTTTTTACCTTGTTGGTAGTTTCTTTTGCTGTGAAGAAGCTCTTTAGTTTAATTAGGTCTCATTTGTCAATTTTTGCTTTTGTTGCAATTGTTTTTGGCATCTTTGTCATGAAATCTTTGCCCATGCCTATGTCCTGAATGCTAATGCCTAGGTTGTCTTCCAGAGTTTTTGTACTCTTGGGTTTTACATGTAAGTCCTTAATCTATCATGAGTTAAATTTTGTATATGGTGTAAGGAAGAGGTCCAGTTTTGATCTTCTACATATGGCTAGCCAGTTATCCAGCACTACTTATTGAATAGAAAATATTTTCCCCAATTGCTTGTTTTTGTCAGGTTTGTCAAAGATCAGATAGTAGTAAGTGTACAGTCTCCTTTCTAGGTTCTGTATTCTGTTGCATTGGTCTATGTGTCTGTTTTGCACCAGTACCATGCTGTTTTGGTTACTGTAGCCCTGTAAAATAGTTTGAATTCAGGAGCTAACTTCCAGCTTTCTTCTTTTTGCATAGGATTGACTTGGCTATTTGGGCTCATTTTTGGTTCTATATGAATTTTAAAATATTTTTTCTAGTTCTATGAAGATTATCAATGATAGCTTAATAGGCACAGCATTGAAGCTGTAAATTACTTTGGGAAGTATGGTCATTTTAACTGTATTGATTCTTCCTATCTATGACCATGTAATCTTTTTACATTTGTTTGTGACATCTCTGATTCCTTTGAGAAGTGGTTTGTAGTTCTCCTGGTAGAAATCTTTTGCTTTCCTAGTTAGCTGTATTCCTAGGTGTTTTATTCCTAAAAATTTTATTCTTTTTTTAAGAACTCTGAATGGGAGTTTGTTCCTGATTTGGCTCTCAGATTGACTCTTGTTGGCGTATAGGAATGCTAGCAATTTTTCCACGTTGATTTTGTACCCTGAGACTTTGCTAAAGTTGTCAGCTTGAAATAAAAAGTAATTCAGATATAGAAAAAAATTGGGGCTGAAAATTATGAAAGACAAATATTCAGATTTATTACAACATTTATTATATTATTACCTATATTCCATTAGTTTGATATATGAAAAAGCAAATGCACATAATTAAAAATCTTGAAGGAATTCATATTATAGAACTACTTCTTTTATACATTTCTAACCATTTGGTTGAACTCACACAAGAAGATCTTTAAAAATATGACATGATTGAGGAATCATAGTACCTCTAGGAGAGGGATAGAACCCTCATAAATATTTAATTGATAAGTAAAATTATTTTCAATTTTAATATTAACTTTAACAAAATGAAAATATCTTAGCCTCCATTTGTGGAAAAAAGCACCAAATATTTTGAGAAAATCTAACATTATTATCTGTTACAAAATGAGTAAATAAACCATGTTGTACATTCTATGTGCTTTTTAATGCTTGGATATATTAAATGTTAACCCAATTTACTTGCTTCACTTGCTGATCTGTACATTCTATTGTATTGAACTGTAGAAAATAATTTTAAGCACAGCATAAACTTTTACTTAATTTATATTTAAACTTTTTTGTTGTTTTTTACACTTAGTTGACACTTACTCCTCTGCTTAACTTTGTTATGAATTAAAATGGAGTAAGTTTGCTTTGCTGATATTCTGGATAGGACATACAGAATGCTGATAAAAGTTGAGATATTAGCAGCAGCTAAATGTTGACAGTCTTAAAGATTTTGTGTTACTTTGCACCAGAGTGACATAGTACTTTTTGTCCTTTCCTTTCAGAAACACAGTAATGGACAGAAACAGTGTCCAAAAGAGATGCAATCAGCTAGGGATAGATAAAATATGACTAGTGAGAACTCAGCAGGATTTGTTAATAAAAACTGTAAAAATGGTGGCTTAATATTTTTTGAATGGTGTCCTTTCACAAAGAAAGCAGAACTGGCAGATTAATAGTAGGTATTTTGTTGAATGAGACATTTTGAAAGTTCTAAATTTATTCTCAACTTTGATTGATGCTGAGGTATGTAATTTGGTTATCTATTTTGTATTGTGTGACTCTAAAAATACTTTAAACATGTATAGATAGAAGGCTCTAGGAACACTTTTAAAGAATTTGCATTGTACATTTTATACACATAATGTGGATGGTTTCTCATGGTATGATTGTCTGTAGATAGAAGGTTGTATGAGCACTTTTCTAAAAGCTGATGACACAAACAGAAAAAAAACGATGATGGAAACCAACAAAAATATACCTGAGCTAAACAGGACTTATCAATTCATTGGGAAAACCTTGGCATGAGAAGTAAAAGACACAATTAATGGACTAAAGAATCAATGGGAGAGAGAAAATAAGAATATCTAAGCAGTATGAGTGCAGTTAGGAGGCAAAGGTTATGAGGCATAATTGCTAATAATCTTATCAGTTATTCATGCCCTAAGTTAAAGAAGAAAATTATTTTTTCTCAGATATGACCATTAAGAAGTGCAGAAATATTCTGGAGTCAGAGTGAAAAAGAAAAACCTATCATGTTCCATGATGGATATTTTGTAGTAGAATTCAATTTACATTTATGATTCCTCATACAGTTTTTAAAACTCTACAAAACAATAATAAAGTAACTTCATCATATAGCCTCTCTTTTTTAATTATACTTTAAGTTCTAGGATCCATGTGCAGAACATGCAGGTTTGTTAAATAGGTATACACGTGCCATGATGGTTTGCTGCACCCATCAACTGGTCATCGACATTAGGATGACGTCATCTACATGCACATTGATTTTGTATCCTGAGACTTTGCTGAAGTTGCTAATCAGTTTATTAGCATTTCTCCTAATGCTATCCCTCCCCTAGTCTCCCACCTCCCAACAGGCACTGGTGTGTTATGTTGCCCTCCCTGTGTCCATGTTTTCTCATTGTTCAACTCTTACTGATAAGTGAGAACATGGGTGTTTGATTTTCTGTTCCTGTGTTAGTTTGCTGAGAATGATGGTTTCCAGCTTCATCCATTTCCCTGCAAATGACATCAACTCATCCTTTTTTATGGCTGCATAGTATTCTATGGTGTATATGTGCCACATTTTCTTTATCCAGTCTATCATTGATGGACATTTGGGTTGGTTCCAAGTCTTTGCTACAGTGAACAGTGCTGCAATAAACATATGTGTGCATGTGTCTTCATAGCAGAATTATTTATATTCCTTTGTGTATATAACCAAAAATGGGATTGTTGGGTCAAAGGGTATTTCTGGTTCTAGATCACTAAGGAATCGCCACACTCTCTTCCACAATGGTTGAACTAATTTACACTCCCACCAA
>NW_012101821.1:2964514-2967973 GCF_000951045.1 Mandrillus leucophaeus | reverse complement strand
GTCCAAGTTAGGTGAAACAATGGCAAGCACCTTACTTCAATTCTCCAAGTAGTCAGACAGGTTAAAACAAACAATATTGTTTGCAAATAAGGTATTCTCTGCTCCCTCCAGATCCAGGGACTAGCATCCAAAACTTGGAATGTAGGCTGCTCCCATCAACACACTGCCAAGCAGAGGAGGAAGGTGGAGCCAGTGCAAATAAAAATGTCTCAAAACTTGTTTTTTTACTATTTTAAAGGCCCTTTTCCTTGGTTCAGTGTTCTTTTGATTAATATAAACCCTTGGCTGTTTTCCAGAGTTCTGGCAAAGCTGATTCTGCCACTGTTTGCAAGATCTGTTGATGTCTCTTTGAACTAATGGGCCGTAAGAGTTGCCTACTTCACCATGTTTGCTGATGTCACTCTGGTGGCTGATAGCTTTAGAATACCTATTTTCATCAAGTAATATTGGTTCCTTCAGTATGACCTAATTGACTTAATTGAACAAATAGAAAGTAATTTGTTGTATATAGGTCTGTTGTATCGAGGTTTAACTTATATAAATAAAATATTTACAGTATTTACAGTGACAAAGTTATTTTATTTATACATTTCTTTGAATAGTATTTCTAAGCCCCAAATACATTGCTCTTACCATCTCAAAAGAACTAACGTCTATGGATCATCATAACAGACATATGAGAGATGCTTTTAACCTTATGCATTAAAAGTTTAATATCCTCAAAAAGCTTATAATAGGGCTGAAAAGAGGAGAGCATAAGAAGCTAACGTCTGACAATCCACTACCAGTAATATGGGTTGAATTTAAAACCATAATCCTGGGTGAGTCACTTTATTCTGTGAATCAGAAATAATAAAGGTGTCAACAACAAAAAAAGGTTTTTTAGAAAAGCATTTTGATTTAACTCTGTTCTATTTGTCACCAGTAGATACTGTCTACACTGCATCAAAATCAGAAAATGGATGACCCATCTCCTGCATGAGGTGATTTTCACCAGCAGCAGGAACCTTTGTCTCTTTTGTCTGACTAGAACCTTTCTTTATCCTCAGAGGAAACAACTTCTCATAACAACTTTAAACTGGTTCAGTTATAAGAACACAAACAATTTTGGTATGCTTTTTGGAAATAATTAGTTTTGGGTTGAATGTGGTGGCTCATGCCTGTAATTCTAGCACTTTTAGATGCAGAAGTAGGAGAATTACTTGAGCCCTGGAGTTCAAGACCAGCCTGGACAACACAGTGAAACCTAATTTCTGCTAAAAAAGAAAAAAGCAAAATAAAAAAAGAAAATAATTAGTCTTGCAACAGTGTCTTAGAAAGACCACAGATACACATCTACAGAATCCAACTGGTCCCATTTAAGTCTTGCTAAACCTTTCACATCAGAGACCTGAGAGAAATTAAGCTAACTGTTATGAGCATCAACATTCTACTGCCAGCATATGCCAGAAGATAGAATCTGACAGCAGCAAAATAGATTGTAGGTGCTAGATAATGACATCGCACATATTTAAAAAAAAAAATTTTGGCAAATGCTAAGCATGATTAATAAACCAGAATTCAAACAATAGTATGACAAGTTAGGTTCAGAGAAAAAAAAAAACATATGTCATAAAGACACTTACAATATGAAACAAAGAAAAAATTTGTTTTTGATTAAACCAACAAGGAACTAGAAACACACAGGGAACATAATATTTCAAAAAAAAAAAGTGTTTGTTACTGCTTCTAGTTTCTTAATCCCTACATACTTTACATATCATAATTTTTGACAGAATCCTCAATGGCCTTGAATTTACTAAAGGCAATAGAGATTGCTTGGTTCTCAGCAGCATTCACAACTAGTGTAGACCATGCTTTGATTCTTGAGTTTTTTCTTTCTTTGGATGCCACTGATAGAACATATGGAGAAACATAACGCCATAATTTCTGTCTCTAGTATTCCTTGATTTTCAGACAAAATTGATGTCTTCTTATATGTTTCTCTTTCTGCAACAATGTGTTTTCATGTAAAAACTTTATATATTTTAAATGTTTTGGCATATATGACAATGAAGCTGTATTAGACAAGTTTTTTATTGATAGACTTATATGCTTATCTATAGAAAAAATAATTGAGGCTAAATTATGTACCTTTCATGGTTTCATGTAATGTTTTGTCAGGTTCATTAAACAGTTGGAAACTATATAACATCAACTGGCTTTCCTTAACTTGTGCTGCCAACATTACAACTCCATGAAATCCTTGTAATACCATTTCTGTCATAATAATTATTGACATTATTTTTTCCATTTATGTAAATTTATGTCTCTTGAGTAGACGGCAAAACAAAAAGCAAAGTTGTTATATTGCAGAAGAAAATACCCACACTTCCTCAGTGCTAGATATGGTCTCCTGGGGAAACCAGTGTGACAAGTAATCTCTATCCCTACTTAGTAGATTGCTTGTTAAAATGATATCAGTTTACTGCCCAGCACTAACATGACATAAAGTTTTAGATTGTTAAATGCTTTCCATTATTGTTAACATAAGTACTTTTTAGACACTCTCTTGAAGGATGAGTTTCATGCTTAGCTGCATTAATCACAGGCTAACCAGAGAATCTTTGGGCCTTGAGTGAATATTGGAGGTAGCCTGCCAGTAAACTCCATGTTCCTGTGGTGATGCTGATGACAGAATGAGGCTCCTCTGCCTGTGGAAAATGGAAGGAAGAATAGGGAGGATTGCATCTTTTCATTCAAGTGCTGTCTCCACTGCAGTAGAACAGAATAGCACACAGATCTCTAAGGTTTATGGCATGAGTCCTTTGCTCCTAGACAGCATCTCTGGGTCTTCCTAGGGCCTGGAAGACTCATCACATTGAAGGGAAGGCCACGAATGGGCAAATCTAAGAATTATTGCTCCAACAGAGGAGGGAGGGGGAAAGATAGGGGTAGAAAGATTATTCAAAGGGATAACAGAGAACTTCCTAAACCTAAAAGAAAGAAGATATCAATATCCAAATACAAACAGGTTACAGAATACCAAGCAAATTTAAACCAAAAAAGACTAAATCAAGACCTTAGTAACCAAATTCCCAAAGATCAAGGATAAAGAATGAATTCTAAAATCAGCAGAAGAAAAGAAACATAGAGGGAGCTCCAATAAGTCTGGCAGTAGACTTTTCAGTGGAAATCTTACAGGCTAGGATAGAGTGGCATGATATATTTAAATTCTGGAGGAAAAATGTCACCCTAGCTTAGTATATGCGGTAAAAAATATCTTTCAAACATAAAGGAAAAATAAAAATTTCCCCAGACAAACAAAAGATGAAGGATTTCATCCACAACAGATCTGTCCTACTAGAAATGCTAAAGGGAGTACTTTAAACAGAAAGAAAAGGATGTAAATGAGCAATAAGAAGTCATCTGAAGACACAAAACACTAATAATAGTAATTATGCAGAAAAACAGAATATT
>NW_012101821.1:2959893-2962144 GCF_000951045.1 Mandrillus leucophaeus | reverse complement strand
AATAACCAGAATATATAAGGAGCTCAAAAAGCTCTGTAGGAAAAAATTATAATGATCCAATTGAAAATGAGCAAAATATCTGAATAGTCATTACCCAAAAAAAGATGTACAAATGGAAAAGAGGCATACAAAAAAACTCAACATCACTGATCATCAGAGAAATGCAAAACAAAAGTATAATGAGTTATGATCCCATTTCAGTTAAAATAACTTTTATCCAAAAGACAGTCAATAACAAATGCTGGCGAGAATTTGAGGAAAAGGGAACACTTGTACGCTGTTGGTGGGAATGTATATTAGCATAACTACTATTGAAAACAGTTTAGAGGTTCCTCAAAACACTAAAAATAGAGCTACCATATGATCCAGCAATTCTACTGCTGGGTATACAGCTAAAAGAGGGGAAATTGGTATACCAAAGACATATCTGCACTCTCATGTTTGTTACAGTACTGTGAATAATAGCTCAGATTTGGAAGCAACCTAAGTGCTCAGCCACAGATGAGTGGTTAAAGAAAATGTAGTATACATACACAATGTAGTACTATTTAGTAATAAAAAATAAAATACTATCATTTGCAACATTGATGGAGCTAGAGATCGTTATGTTAAGTAAATAAGGTAGGCACAGAGAAACAAACATTGCAAGTCCTCTCTTATTTGTGTGTGCTAAAAATGAAAAGAAATGAACTCATCAAGATAGAAAGTAGAACGAGTGCTACCAGAGACTGGCAAGGGCAGTGGAGGAATGGGAGGGAGAGGAGGGTTAATGGATACAAATACATGGTTGAAAAACATAACTAAGACTTAACTATTTGATGACACAACAGGGTAACAATAGCTAATTTAATTCTACCTTTAAAATAAAAGAGGAGTATAATTGGATTGTTTGTAACACAAAGGATAAATGCTTGAGGGAATGGAGTCCCCATTTTTTGTGATGTAATTATTATGCATCACATGTCTGTATCAAAATATATCAGGTACCCCAGAAATATGCACACCTACTATGTACCCACAAAAGCTAAATATTTAAAAAGTGACTTAGAATGAATTCAAATTAACAATCTAGCCTCGCACATAAAGGAACCAGAAGAAATAAAAATAAAAATAAAAATAGCATGAGAAAATAAATAATTGAAATTAGAAAAAACTGAATGAAATCAAGATACAAAAATCCAATAAAAGATTAATGAAACTGAGATTTGGTTTTTTTGAAAGAAAATATAAAATCTATAGATTCATACGTAGAATAACAAAGAAAGAGAAAGATCTAAATAATCACAATCAGAAACAGCAAACATGATATTACTACTAATCCTGAAGAAACACAGAAGACTCTCAGAAACTACTATGAACATTTTTAAACAAAGACATTAGAAAATCTACAGTAAATGGATAAATTCCGGGAAGCACACAATCTCCCAAGATTGAATCTCAAGAAAGAGATTGAAACCCTGAATAGACTAATATAAACTTGTAAAATTAAATCAACATTAAATAACTACCAACCAAAAAGAGTCCTGGAATACACACATTTACAGCCAAATTCAACCAGATATACAAAGAACTGATTCCAATCTTATTAACACTGTTTCAAAAAATTAAGGAGGATAATCTCCCCACTAACTCACTGTGAAACCAGTGTTAGCCTCATACCAAAATCTGTCAGAGACACAATAAACAAAAACTAACTATAGATCAATATCCGAGATCAACATAGACACAAAAATCCTCAACAAAATATTAACAAACTGAATCCAGCAGCAAATCAAAAAGTTAATATACCATGAGGAAGGCTTTATTCCAGGGATATAAAGCTGGTTCAACATACACAAGGCAATAAATATGATTCTACACATAATCAGAATAAAAGACAAAAAGCATATAATTATCTCAACAGACATAGAAAAATCTTTCTATAAAATCTATTATTCCTTCATGACAAAAATCCTCAACAGACTAGGCATCAAAGGAACATACCTCGAAATAATAAGAACAATGTGTGAAAAACCCACATCCAAAATCATACTGAATGGACAAAGGTTGGAACCATTCCCCTTTAGAACTGGAAAAAGACAAGGATGCCCACTCTAGCCACCCCTATATAGCATAATACTACAAGTCCTAGCTAGATAAGTCAGGCAAGAGAAAAGGATAAAAGGCATCCAAATGGGATAAGAGAAGTCAAACTATCTCTTCTCACAGGCTTTATATTTTTACCCAGTAAACCCAAAATATTCTGCCAAAA
>NW_012101821.1:2949535-2959843 GCF_000951045.1 Mandrillus leucophaeus | reverse complement strand
AATCTCCCCACTAACTCACTGTGAAACCAGTGTTAGCCTCATACCAAAATCTGTCAGAGACACAATAAACAAAAACTAACTATAGATCAATATCCGAGATCAACATAGACACAAAAATCCTCAACAAAATATTAACAAACTGAATCCAGCAGCAAATCAAAAAGTTAATATACCATGAGGAAGGCTTTATTCCAGGGATATAAAGCTGGTTCAACATACACAAGGCAATAAATATTCACATAATCAGAATAAAAGACAAAAAGCATATAATTATCTCAACAGACATAGAAAAATCTTTCTATAAAATCTATTATTCCTTCATGACAAAAATCCTCAACAGACTAGGCATCAAAGGAACATACCTCGAAATAATAAGAACAATGTGTGAAAAACCCACATCCAAAATCATACTGAATGGACAAAGGTTGGAACCATTCCCCTTTAGAACTGGAAAAAGACAAGGATGCCCACTCTAGCCACCCCTATATAACATAATACTACAAGTCCTAGCTAGATAAGTCAGGCAAGAGAAAAGGATAAAAGGCATCCAAATGGGATAAGAGAAGTCAAACTATCTCTTCTCACAGGCTTTATATTTTTACCCAGTAAACCCAAAATATTCTGCCAAAACGGCTGCTAGAACTGAAAAAACAATTCTAGTGAGATTTTGGAATACAAATCAATGAACAAAAAGCCAGTAGCATTTTTACACACCAGTAATGACAAGGCTGAGTCAAATCAAGAACACAACAGCCACAAAGAAAGCAAAATATGTAAGAATACAGCTAACCAAGGAGGTGAAATATCTCTACCAGCAGAACTACAAAACACTGCTGAGAGAAGTCAGAGATGACACAAATGGGAAAACATTTTATCCTCATGAATTGAACAAATCAATATCATCATAATTAATTTCATACATCCAAAAGTAAGTTACAGATTCAATGCTATTCTTATCAAACTACCAATGTCATTTTTTCACAGAAATAGAAAACACTATTTAAAAAATTATATGGAAGTAAAAGAGAACTCAAATAGCCAAAGCAATCATGAGCAAAAAGTGCATAGCCAGAGGCATCACACTGCCCAATGTCAAACTATGTCATAAGACTACACTCTCCAAAACAGGATGGTATTTGTACAAAAACAGACACATAGACCAAAGGAACAGAATAGAAATCTCAGAAATGAAGCCATATGCCCACAAGCATCTGATCTTTAACAAGGCTGAGAAAAACAACCAATTGGCAAAGAACTCCCTATTCAATAATTGGTTCTGGGATAACTGGCTAGCCATACACAGAGAAATCAAACTAGACCGTTATATTTTACCACATGCAAAATTTAACTCAAGATGGATTAAATATATAAATGCAATACCAAAATTATAAAAATCTTAGAAGAAAACCTAGAAAATACCCATCTTAACAGTAGGCTTGGAAAAAAATTTTCGGTAAGTCCTCAAAAGCAATTGTAACAAAAACAAAAATTGACAATTGGGACTCAATTAAACTAAAGAGTTTCTGCATTGCAAAAGAAACAATCAGCAGGGAAAACAGAAAACCTACAGAAAGGGAAAATATATTTGCAAATCATGTACCCAACAAAGGCCTAATACTCAGAGTCTATAAGGAACTTAAATAAATCAACAGGCAAAAACAAACAACCCCATTAGAAAATGGGCAGAGAATATAAACAATCATTTCTCAAAAGAAGACATACAAGCAGCCAACAAACTTATGAAAAAATATTCATCATTATCAGCAGTCATCAGAGAAATGCAAATCAAAGCCAAAATGAAATACCATCTCATACCAGCCAGAATGACTATTATTAAAATGTCAAAAAAAATGGATGCCGGTGATGGTTTGGAGAAAAGGGAATGCTTATATACATCATTGGTGGGATGCAATTTAGTTCAGCCACTGTACAGAGTAGTTTGAAGATTTCTCAAAAAAATTAAAATAGCTATATTCGACCGATTAGTTCCATTACTGGGTATATATCTAAAGAAAGATAGATCATTCTACCTAAAAGACACATACACTCATATGTTCATCACTGCACTATTCACAATAACAACAACATGGAATCAAGCCTGTTGCCCATGAATGGTTGACTGGAGAAAGAAATGTGTGACATATACACCATAGAATACTACACAGCCATAAAAAGGATCAAAACATATCCTTTACATCATCATGGATGCAGTTGGATGCCATTATTCTATGTGAATTAATGGAGATGGAGAAAACAAAATAGAGAAGGTTCTTACTTATAAGTGGGAGCTAAGCATTGAGCACACATGGTCATAAATATGGGAACAACAGTTACTTCAGGCTTCTAGAGGCAAGAAGGAGAGAGGGGAGTGTGGTTCGAAAACTGCCTGCTGGGCACTATGCTCAGTACATGATCTGTACCCCTTCAGCATCACACAATATGCCCGTCTAACAAACCTGCACATATACGCCCTGTATCTAAAATAAAAGTTGAGATTCTTTTTAAAAAGTAAAATGACAAACTACAGATTGGGAGAAAATATTTGCAATTCTTATATCTCATAAGTGTCTAGTATTCATAATAAATGAAGAATGCTTTCAACTTATTCACATAAAGTCAAATAACCCAACTTTTAAATGGTAAAGGACTTGAATAGACATTTATCCAAAGAAACAATATAAAGGACTGCCAAACCTATGAAAAGATCACATCATTAGTTTGAGAAATGCAAATGCAAATCACAGTGAGATACCATTTCACACTTACTAGGATAACTATACTAAAAAATAGAAGGTAAAAAGTGTTAGTAATGATCTAAAGAAACTAAAATCCTTGCACATTTCTGGTGAGAATGTAAAATTGTACAACTATTGTGGAAAACAGTTTGAGGGTCCCTAAGAAAGTTAAAGATACAATGACCACATGATCCACTTGTTCTGTTTCTAGATATTCATCTAACATAATTGAAGAGGTTCACAAACAAATTTATATTCATACATGTTCAATAGCAAGAGGAACCAAATCCAATGTTCATAAATAAATACATGGATAAATAAATCATGACAAATCCATACAATCAAATACTTTTTCATAAAAAGGAATGAGATAATGATATATGCTTCAGCACTGATGAACTCTAAAAGCATGATTCTAAATGAGAAGAGCTGGGCACAAAAGATCACTTATTGTATGACTCCATTTATGTGAAATACCTAGAATAAGTAAATCCATATACGTAAGACATATTGGATTTGCCAGTGGCTGGAAAGAGGGCTGGATCTGGGAACTGCTTATTGGATATTCAGCTTCTTTTGGAGGTGATAGAGGTTCCAAAACACTATGAATCTAGTAAGTGCCATTTAATTTTTCACTTTAAACTAATTAATATTATATTGTGGGAATTTTCCTTCAATATAAATGTCAGTCATAAGTTTGATGAGATATCTATGAATGATTTAGCATCTTGTAAAATCATTTCAAAACCTTTTGGTACATATTGCAAGACATGTCTCTAAAGAGAAAATGTTGACTAGTTTCTTTTTCTTCAAACATAATTTTTCACAATTCTTAGTATTGGTGGTTCTTGTTAATTTTTTTCTTGTTGTTGTAAATGAACTAAATTGAAGAGTTTAAAATTGTGAAATATAAAAGAAACACATTAAATATGGAAAGTTTGTGATCAAATTCTAAAAATTACCATACATAACTCTTAGTACTGTTTGCTAGAAGTCAATCTGAGATGAAATTCTAGTTTCATCTTTTTCCAAACGTATTACATTGGGTGGGCAATTTTTGTTTCCAAACCCGTTTTCTTTGGAAATGATAAAATTTAGGAATTAGAATGTGATTAATGATGTAATTGTCATGACTTTTATGAGAAATTAAATGTATGACTATATATAAATAAAAAAGATTTAAAGTTGCAGAAAATTGTAATTGGCAAAAATGGAAAAATGATAATGATAATAGTTGTTATTGTTGTTATTTTCTATCATCTTCTTGAGTTGTAGGTTTAACCTATCTCTTCTTCCCCCTAAATTGAAATGGTAATTTTGTTGTCGGCTAAATATATATCTCCTGTCACTACATCATACTTGTTATAAATTTATTCGATAATTCTATCTTGTTTAGTTTTGATTAAACCATTCCGTTTAAAACTTTGAAGATTATAAAATGCAATAACTCATATTTAAATGTACTCAAATATATATTCAATAGTATAGTTATTGTTATAAATTCACAGACAAAATAACTCAATGATTCATTCTCCTAAAGTCAATTATTTCTTAATATAGAGTTCTTTAGTCAAACAAATATGATTTGACTAGGAAGTCATTAGTTACATGTTTAGGATAAAAACCATTTGAAAATCCTGTCATTTGTGGCCGGGCGCGGTGGCTCAAGCCTGTAATCCCAGCACTTTGGGAGGCCGAGACGGGCGGATCACAAGGTAAGGAGATAGAGACCATCCTGGCTAACCCGGTGAAACCCCGTCTCTACTGAAAAATACAAAAAACAACAACAACAACAACAACAAAAAACAAAAACCTAGCCGGGCGAGGTGGCGGGAGCCTGTAGTCCCAGCTACTCGGGAGGCTGAGGCAGGAGAATGGCGTGAACCCGGGAGGCGCAGCTTGCAGTGAGCTGAGATCGCGCCACTGCACTCCAGCCTGGGCAACAGAGCAAGACTCCGTCTCAAAAACAAAAAAAACAAACAAAAAAAGAAAATCATGTCATTTGTGACAAAATAGATGGAACTGGAGAACATTATGTTAAATAAAATAGGCCAGGAAGAGAAAGCTAAACATCATGTTCTCAGTCATACCTGGAAACTAAAAAAAGTTCTTATCATGGAAGTCTACAGTAGAACAGAGAATACTAAAGGCTGGGGAAGGGAGAATAAGAAGAGGTTTATTAAAGGATACAAAATTACCACTAGATAGGAGAAATAAATTCTAGTGTCCTCTACCACTGTAAGATGACTGTAGTTAACAATAATGCATTACATAGTTTTGAATAGATAGAAGGATATTGAATGTTCCCAAAATAAAGAAATGAAAAATGTTTGAGATGATGGATATGTTAATTACCTCACCTGATCGCTATATATGTTTCAAAACATCATATACACCACATAAATGTGTACAACTATTTTACAGCAATTAAATATCAAAATAAATTTATAAACATATATGAAAACAAATACTATGTGTAAGAACAACATAAGTGAATAGTTATATTTCAAAAAGGAAAGCCCAGTGAAATGCATGTTAATTTCACCAATTGCTTTATCTAACAAGACATTTACTATGAATATAAATATATTTTCTTACCATAATATTGTGGTTGACATTAAGGTATCTGTTAGTGGAGGACACTCATTTCAGTAGATTTAACATTGTTCTATCCTTTCTACATAGTAGAAAGTAGATAAAAGTCCTGTAGTATTCTTTCCTTATGAATTGTGGGTGAGGGAACACATTTTAGTTCATAGCAAATAAATACATCTTTTGATGTAAACATCCTTTCATTGAATTTCAGTATCAGTATAATGGAATATATATTTTTAAATTCCAGGGTTCAAAGAGGAAAATATTTACATTTTTTCATATTTACACAATTTGGAATTATATTAACTCTTCATATAAAAATCTGTGTTTTAAAATATTACGGTGGATAAATACACATTACTTAAAATAATTTTCAAAACAGCAAAATACAGAATGAGACAAAGTGCTGATGGAGAAGTTGTCTACCCATCAACAAACCATTAGCAATTCTAGCTTATGCTCTCCAATAAAACATGCTGTGTAGAAGTGATTGCATTTGAAGTTATTGGTACATTTGAATGCAAACTACCCAACCATGAAAAATGAGGCTTCCATTTGCTATAAAAATAAATTAAGAGGCAATGCTTTGCTGGCAAAGCCATTTGAGCACCTCAGTTCATAACTATTCATGGTACCATTAACAGATGTCTTTGCTCGCACCGTGAGCTGCCTTATGATATTGTTATATTCAGCATTACTTTATATCTAAAGTGAATGTAGGAAACTTGTTTTAGGATATAATAAAACCTATCCCAATGTAGAGATCCTGTGGGAAATTATACAATAATGTTACCTACATAACTAATTTTTTTCTTATGAAATCATGATTCCCACTACAGTTTTAGAGCTATTGAAACTATTGTTTAGCATCACCATTTCCATGTTAATATCTCAGTAAATCACAAAAATGTAATACTTGGTGCAGAAAGTGAGCCATTTCTTTTGGGAACATGAGTTTTCACTTCTAAATAAAAAGTTGCATGAAATGAATACTAAGTATGTTGCATGTTGCTTATCAACATTAAAATTACTTTTTTCTTAAAATAGTAACTTTCTCCAAATTAAGGCATGAAGCTGGGGACTAGTATATTTAAAATAACAGAGATTTAAGAAAAAATATAATTGTTGCTTTTGTCAATTCTCTATTGATTCAAAATTTCTAGAAAATATTTAAGAATATGCTCAAGTAATAACTTTTAAAATACTGTCATCAAAGTGCACACACACACACACAGTGAAAAGCAGTGAATGTGGTGCAGAGATTAAATAGTTTGTATTAACAAAAACAAGCAACAACAACAATCTTTTTAAATAAAAATTTACTAGACATATGAGGTTCAAAAATTGTATGTGTTTAAAAAATACATTCCTGGATCTCTGTTTCCTCATCCCCAGAATAAAGATAATAATTCACATTCCATGCTAGGATTAATTTAGATAAGCATTAGAAAAATATACAATCGATGTGGCAAATGTAGTATCTGCTGGAAAGTTGGTGGTTATATTTTATCCTCTTGAGTTAATTATTTCTCTTTGCATTTGTCTCTGAGGACATATACCATTACGCATACTTATTAAAAACATAGCTACCGAAAGACCCATGAAATTTTCCTTTGTATTACTTTAGGCCTCAATTGGTATTGACAACAGCAGTTGACAGTAATAACTCAGGATGAAGAGATTTTCAGCTATAATCTCATAAAAAGTGATGGCAAAACCAGAAAAACTAAAAGATAAGGTAAACTACACATTGAAAATAAAACAACTTCTTCACCCCTTCCCATTATTTTGCCAGAATATCAGAGCTCCTTGTGCAAATTCAGATGACTTTTACCAAGTAATCTTAAACAGTTTTGAGTCTTTCTCTTTTGTAGATATGCTATTTAATATTATTACTTAGTATGGGATTTGATAATCCTGAAAAGTTGAAGATAAATCTGATTAGAATGAACCCATACATACCCAATTTCCTTGTCTATACCATGAATAATATTATACTTCCTTCTGCTTACATAGAAGAATAAAAACTAGTCATTATTAGTAGGAAGCATATAACCCAGTTGGTGAGATAAAACAGATAAGAGACTGCATGGTGAAACAATTTCTTAGAAATATGAAACAATATGTATTACTTATATGCTAATGGTCATGAGCATTGAAAAAATTGCAATGTGAGACATAGCTCTTGATCAATACAATGAGAGTATGACTGAAAGAAAGTACAAAAACGATAGCAAATTTAGTTGAAATAGCTTTTGTCATATACTACTAAAGCTGAACAAGGTTGAACATATGTATTTCAGCTATAATAATAGATATTTCTTTCCTATAAAATATATTTTTTTTGAGACTGAGTCTTGCTCTGTCACCCAGGCTGGAGTGCAGTGGCAGGATCTTGGCTCACTGAAACCTCTGCCTCCTGTGTTCAAATGATTCTCCTGCCCCAGCCTCCTGAGCAGCTGGGACTCTAGGCATGGACCACGACGCCTGGCTAATTTTTGTAGTTTTAGTAGAGATGGGGTTTCACCATGTCGGCCAGGCTGATCTCGAACTCCTGACCTCAAGTGATCTGCCATCCTCAGTCTTACAAAGTGCTGGGATTACAGGGATGAGCCACTGCGCCCAGCCTCCTTTATATTTTTTTTAAAATTGTGGTAAAATATATATAATAGAAAAATTTACCATTGTAACCATTTATAGGTCTACAATTTAGTGGCTTTAAGTAAATCACACTGTCCAATTATTACCACCATCCATCATCACCAGAACTTTTCTCATCTTACTGAACTGAAACTACTCATTAAACAATAAATCCTACCTTACGTTTCTATGCATTTATTTATTCTAGGCACCTCTTATAAGTAGAATAATATCATATTTGTTCTTTTGTGACTGGCTTATTTCACTTAGCATAATATATTCAGGGTCCACTCATATGGTAGCACGTGCCAGAGTTTCCTTCCTTTTAAAGGATGGCTAATATTCCACTGAAGTTATATACCACATTTTGTTTATTTATTCATCCATCAATGGACACTTGGGTTGCTTTCACCTTTTAGCTATTGTGAATAATGCTATTATAAATATGGGTGTACAAAAATTTCTGTTTGAGTATCTTATTTTCAATTCATTTTGTATAGATGAATAAAATTGCTGGATTGTATGGATTCTATTTTTAATTTTTAGAGGAATTTCCATGCTCTATTTCATAGTGGCTACATCATCTATCATTTCCAACAACAGAGCACAAGGATTCCAGTTTCTCTACAGCATAATCAACATATACATATTACATATATATGTATATAAATAATAGCTACCTAATGCAGACAAAGTCATATCTCATCTTTTCATATGCTTATTGGCTGTACGTATATCTTCTTTGAAAAGTATGTCTATTCAAGCACATGTAAATATATACTATGTATTATATGTCAAGTATGCTTCCATAAATGTTTATTTAAAAATACATCAAAAGTTTGAAAAGTGTTTAAATCCAAGTGATTTTATTAGTAAAATATCTAAACTTTCAGAAAATACTATATTCTCAAGCTATATAATCTAAAGATACATCAATCTCAATTATTTTATTGTAACTAGGAAAGATAAAAACTCTAACAAAGTAGAGTACCAAGAAATCTCAATTATTTAAAATGCATATTAAAAGAAAACATAATGCCAAGAATTCAAATTCAGTATCATAGAAAAATGCTAATTAAATTATTTAATATTCGTATTTTTGAGTGCTGAAATATATTAGGTTCTGTTCCGGATACTGAAGTAAAAAGTCCTTCAAACTAGGCAGTCTTTTTTCATATGAACCTTCATTGAGTTTAGATTCTGGTCACGGAGATTATGTAATCAAAAGTATAGAGTAGGAATAAATGTTGACTTTTCTCAAATGACATTCAATGTGTTTGTTTCAGATTAGAATAAATAATTGATTGTACATATCAGTACATATCTCAACATCAAAAATTGTGTCACTATATATGTCAATATCATAAAGCATATCATGCTGGGCATCGCGGTTCATGCCTATAATACCAGTGATTTGGGAGGCAGAAGCATCATTTGAGGTCAGGATCTCAAGACCAACCTGAGCAACACAGTGAGACACTGTCTCCACAAAAACATAAATTAAGTGCTGGAAACTGTTGCCATTCTGTAAATGACACCCTCTTTCAAAGAAAACACAGGGAGAGATCTGGAGACCTTGATTAGTACAACATTTTTTCTGTCATTATGACTTTTCTTTCGTTAGAAATTTTCCCAGCTTTATTGAGGTATGAATTAACAAATACAAATTGTATATATTTAAGGTGCATAACATGTTGTACATATACATTGTGAAATCAAGCTTATTAACATACCCATTGCTTCATATATTTACTTATTTATGGTGAGAACATTTAAGATTTTGTTCCTTAGCAAATTTCAAAGATACAATACAGTATTATTAGCTATAGACACCATGCTGTACATTAGATCTCCATAATTCATTTATACTGCAAATTTGAAAATTTGTACCCTTCGATCAAAATTTCCCCATTTTTCCTACCCAAAGTCCCTGGTAACTGCCTTATGAGGTCATCTTTTTTAGATTCCACATAAAAAAAGAGAGATAAAACAGTATTTGTTTTTCTGTGCCTAGCTTATTTCACCTTGTGTAGTGTTCTACAGGTTTTTTGATGTTGCAACAAATGACAGATTCTAACTGGTGTGAGATGGTATCTCATTGTGGTTTTGATTTGCATTTCTCTGATGGCCAGTGATGATGAGCATTTTTTCATGTGTTTGTTCCCTGCATAAATGTCTTCTTTTGAGAAATGTCTGTTCATATCTTTCACCCACTTTTTGATGGGATTGTTTGTTTTTTTCTTGTAGATTTGTTTGAGTTCTTTGTAGGTTCTGGATATTAGCCCTTTGTCAGATGAGTAGATTGCAAAAATTTTCTCCCATTCTGTAGGTTGCCTGT
>NW_012101821.1:2941078-2949150 GCF_000951045.1 Mandrillus leucophaeus | reverse complement strand
TTTGTTCTTTTGGCTTAGGGTTGTCTTGAGAATGTAGGCTCTTTTTTGGTTCCATATGAACTTTAAAGTAGTTTTTTCCAATTCTGTGAAGAAATTCATTGGTAGCTTGATGGGGATGGCATTGAATCTATAAATTAATTAAACAACATAGAGAACTAATGATATGGTTTGGCTCTGTGCCTCCGCCCAAATTTTATGTGGGATTTTAATCCCCACATGTCAGGGGAGGGACCTGGTGGGAGGTGATTAGGTCATGAGAGTTGATTTCCCCCATGCTGTTCTCCTGATAGTGAGCATTCTCATGATAACTGATGGGTTAAAAGTGTCGCACCTCCCCCCTCTCTCTCCTCCTGCCATGTAAGAGATGCCTGCTTCCCTTTCGCTTTCTGTTATGATTGTAAGTTTTCTGAGGCCTTTCCAAACATATGGAACTGTGAATCAATTAAACCTCTTTTCTTTATAAATTACCCAGTCTCACATAGCTCTTTATAGCACTGTGAAAATGGACTAATGAAACTATAAAGAAAAAAATTACATAAAATCTTACTATACAGAGATCTCTTATCATTTTTATAAACCTAAATTAATACTAGAAAATATATATACATATGTGTTTATGTATATCAATAAAGAGCTACATGTACGTCTAGTTATAGAAAATAATAATTTATTTTAATAATTTTATTACACTATTATCAGACTAATATATTTTTATTCTCCAAAATTCAAGCAATACATAAATATACTTTCAGACCTTTGTACACACACATATACAAACCCTTTTGAACATAAAATGGCAATACTACATTTATTTTTTCTATTCCATAAGATTTTAAAACATATTTTGTCCTATAATTCCTTTTGTATCTGTATCTATTTTATTTTAAAATAGTTGCATAATTTTCCATAATATTAGTATATTAAATTTATTTAAATATACAACATTTTGTTGTTTTCAGCTCTTCAGATAATGTTACAGTAAAAACTAAATACATGCAAGGTCATTTTCCTTTTTGTTGGTAAATTGTATTTATAATGTGTATATCTCCCTTAAGTAACATGAGCTTTGGGAGAATTCTGCTATATTTTCATGGTTTTAATATTTCACCATCATATGTCAAAGTGTTTTCTTGCCTTGCTTATTTGTTTTTCATCTATCTCAGCATTCCTTGAGACCCCACAATTGAAAAACTTTTTTGATTTGGGGAACTAATCTTTTAGTATTTCTTTTTGTATGTCTTTTCTCAATTTTTTTTCAAAAATCTTTAGTAAAGCACAGCAGGTTAGGATGCTTTCCTCCAGACCCATAGCCTTGAGGGGAAAATTCTTGTTTTCTTGTTGCAGCCTGGTTTACAGGAATGTGACAGTTTATGACAAATAGAGAATGTTAACATTTTTAAGACATGGTTACCTAAAATGTGTATTTTACATCCATGACTTAAGGATCACATATGAACTGTGAAGACTGAATTGACCATCAAGTGTCAGAACAGTATAATCAGTACTGTTCTGATTATACACGGTTAGATGCTTAAAACAGCCCACAAGGGTCCACAGGGTATTCTTACATCAGGCTTTACTAAGGGTGAAGGTAGAACAGGACAAAACATACAGACATTTTTAGTGAGATCTGAAAATTTCCAGGTGCAGACCCTTAGATTCTCACTCAGTTGCACAGGATATGCTTTTTATTTAAATTTTTTATTTCTGTGTTCACAGGACTAGAAAATCGTCTACGCTCCGTAAGTTTACTTCTTGTGTTTTTCTGCTGTGAAGATCCTTGAACTTCCTTTGCTTATCCTTTTTTTTCCTTGGCATGCTATTTGGCTATCTTTTAGGTTTGTTTCATCTAGTTTTCTGAAGCAATAATATTTGTCCAAGATATTTATCATATTTCTTTTGAAATAACATCCCTCTTAAGTGACCTATGTGTGACAATAAGACCTTTTCCTCAGTATGTTTTTCATTATTAAAGAAAAAATTCAGTTTACCTTAGAGCCCTTCACCTGCACCAATTTCACTAAAGACTCCTTAAGGGCATTTTGAAGAATGTCAGTTTATCCAACAACAGGTTGTTGCCTGTGGATGCTTATTGCTTGAATACTATTTGAGTATATATTTAAGACGCCAAAATTTTGAGTTCTCTTGAATGATCTCATATAAGTAGTAGTTATTCCCAAATATATTTTTGTATGAGTATGCCAAGGAGCTTCTTATAGCCATTGCTAGTAAACACTGGGACTATCATTGGGCAAACTGACCTTGGCTGCAGGTGTCATATATTATGTGCTTTATCCACAAAGACATGGTCTTTCAGCATTAGGACACATGAAACGATGACGAGTCAGATACAAAACAGATATTTTGTGTCTTATTATCTGGTCACTGTCTTTATTAGTGTATTTAAACAAACTAGTTGGGAAATGTTAGAGTTCCTGAGAAGATCTGAGGTCAATTCTCTGTAGGCCAGAGGAAATGATGGGAGACATTATTCCATCTTGTGAAGGAGAGTATGAAGAAAATTTTATATATAAATGATAGTCATCTCATGTTAAGTAGAAATATAATGTTGTTTTGAATGGCACTTAAGTAAGTGCTAAAGGAAGAAAATGGATGCTGAGATGCAAAATTGTGAATTATGCTGGTCATTTTGTTTCAAATTCATTTTCCATACTTCCTTATGAAACCCATTTCCCTGATGCCTTGGCAAATGGCTTCTTGCAAGATTCAACCAGTGAGAGCTTTAGTTCAGGTGACACAACTCCTTCTCTTGTCCTTCCAGTTTTATAGGTGCTAATAATATCTTACTGTTGCAAATATACAGGCTATGTCACTAGTTTCTGTTGATTTTTCATATCATTTAGGATCTTCATAAATAGAGCTTATATTAAACTTCACTGATGGACCACCTAGCAAGGGCTTTATTCTACTGACAAGATCCTCACTGATGCAATGACCTTTTAGTTAACCCATCAATTGGATAATTGTTTTCAGTTTTTTTTTTTTTTTAAACAACTGGAAACCATATGCTTTGCAAAAGCACTTGGTTCTCAATAATTGAAGTCTTCTTTCAATTTCTGTGATGTATGCCAAACAACTTTAGAAAATTGATCAAAGAACTATTACTCATTTTAAAATGACCTATTTCACTTTCACTTAGAGAAAACTTATTGAAGCTGATTCACTCAAAAAGGGTAGAATTTAAATCTTGTTAATCTGAATTCATTTTTGTCAAAGAAGTATTATTGGATTATTAATTGTATCACTTTATTTATATTTATTTTTATGAAAATTATAGTCCAATAGCTTTCTCTTAAATAATGTACAAGAAGATTTGGCTCTTCAATCTAATTTGCAAAGCCAATTTTCATTGTAAAATCAATCAGCCTTATCAGATTTATGTTCTATCATATAAAGCCCAACTTCAAACTTCAAATTAGATAAATTTTAAATTAAGTGAAATTATATACACATAAGAACTATAATACTTAATAAGGCAACAGCTTGGTTTAAATTTATTCCATCTTATCATACAGTGTTGAAACAACTGTTAATTGTTAATTTTATATCCTGCAATTAGTAACATTCATTTTTCAATGGCTCTGTTCAGATAAATATTCAATTTTATAGAGTAATACTTGTTTATGCATATAGCAAAATTCCTGATTTATACAGAGAGAAGAGTAACTGAGTCTATTCTTGTGCCACATCTCTGTAGTATCTCTTTCTCTAGAGCTTCTCATATGCCAATCTCAAATAAAACATTATCACTTTAAATAAATCCATACACATTTTTAAAAACTTTCTTCTACTTGTTTTCTTGGTCAGTCTTTAATGCTATAATTTAACCTATACAGTCATTTTAATGGGTGCAATTATAGGCATAAATTAACCAGGATTTATTGGAAACAACTATAAATTCACCAATCTAGAAGGCATATCTTTTATCTTCTGGAATTGGTGCCACAAATTTCTGATAAATATATTCTGCAAGTTCATAAAGTTTGTGACCTACAGCAGTGTCATGACATCAATATATCAAATTATCATTTTGTTTGTATCACAATTACCACTTTCTAATCAGCAAATCTCTTTCATAACAACAAACTAGAAAATATGCATTGAATATACTTGAATTACTTTCCCCAGAAAAATTCTCGAATAATGTACATATACTACTTCTAAGGGAATAATAATAAGCTCCTGCTAACCTTACGCATTGGTTTAAGCATTGTTTTGTTCCTATCAAAGTAATAAATAACAGTCATTTACAAGTTGTTCTTAGTGCCATTAGTCTATGATTTTTGACCACATGTAAAATAGATCAGAGTGCATAAATTAAATGTAGGAACAAAAACGTCTCACATTCATCTTTTTTTTTTTTTTTTTTTTTTTGAGACAGAGTCTCACTCTGTCGCCCAGGCTAGAGTGCAGTTGTGAGATCTAGTCTCACTGCAAGCTCCGCCTCCCAGCTTCACACCATTCTCCTACCTCAACCTCCTGAATACCTGAGACTGCAGGCACCCGCCACCACACCAGGCTAATTTTTTGTATTTTTAGTAGAGATGGGGTTTCACCGTGTTAGCCAGAATGATCTCTATCTCCTGACCTCGTGATCCACCAACCTCGGCCTCCCAAAGTACTTTCATTATTTTTTTTAAAAAGTCAATTTTGTGTGAAATAACAAGATAAGTAAGCCTATTAAAGTTGATATTTATACTAGAAATATCATCAGATCCTTAAATAGACAATTGTGGTCCCAGAATCACAATATGTGTTTGATATCGTTTGGCTGTGTCCCTACCCAAATCTCATCTTGAATTGTAGTTTCCATAATGCCCACATGTCATGGGAGGGAACTGGTTGGAGGTAACCGAATCGTGGGAGTGGCTTCTGCCATGCTATGCTCATCATAGTAAATTAGCTCTCAGGAGATCTGATCGTTTTGTGAACGGCTTCCCCCTTTGCTTTGCTCTCATTTTTCTCCTTCCTGCTGCCATGTGAAGAAGGAAGTGTGTGCTTACACTTTTGCCATGATTATAAGTTTTCTGAGGCCTCCCAAGTCATGCTGAACTGTAAGTCAATTAAACCTCCTTCCTTTATAATTACCCAGTCTGGGTAAATCTTTATTAGCAACATGAGAACAGACTAATATACTGCTTAATTAGTTCTTTTTCATAAATCCATTTAATGATCAAAGAATTTACCATAGTAATAATAAAATTGGTATATACAGATATTATATTATTCTTAACTTATTTTTAAGCATTTTTGATGTTCTATGAAACATTTACATTAATCTTAAGAAAATTTGATTTTCTTCCAGTTCTTCATTTTGAGTAATGTTTGAAAACATTTTAAAGGATATGATTACTTGGGCTATAGTTTGGTTGCTCTGGTATAGCCTTTAGAATATCCATGGCTTAAGTTCAACGGTTTATCCTTCTATCACATAACAGTTCCAGAGTAAGCCAACTAGTACACTCATCTGCCTTCCTTAGTCTGCTCATCTTATAAAAAAAAGATATTGCCATCTAGAATTATTACTGTGATGAGTGAAAAGTAATAGACTTAATGGGGACAACTATCAGCTTCTTTTACAGTCCCAAATATTCAGGTGCTATTAGTCAAAATGCCACAAATTCCACAGTGAATATGTTTTCTGTCATAGCAGCCCTCTCTACAGGTCAACTACTCCCTCTTCATAGGTGAACTAATGGAAATTTAAGACTAGCTGAATGTTATGAAGTGATTTCTGTCAACTATGCCAAGACTCCACCCCTAGCTGAATTCAATTGTAAAAAAAATCTATCAAATATTAGAGAAATTCCAAATTTAGAGAAGTGCATAAAACTTGTTTATACAAACATTTTCAATGGTTTTCCCACTGCAAACAAGTGTTGTTAGTTTCCAGCCTGAAGTGTATATGATTTCACAGCCATTTAAGGCTCTATTCTAAATAGGAAATAGTTGGGGCTGCTATGGAAGGGACTCCAGTGGATGGTTAAAATAGGAAATACTGTATTTATTTCCCATGTTACAAGGCTATGGATGAGCTTTCCAGGGTGTATACAGAAACTCCACTATGCTGGAGACTCAGACCATTTCTATTCTGCTTCTGTTACATAACTTGTTTCCTTTGTTCTCACTATTCAAGAGACTTATGACCACCACACAATCTGCAATACAGCCCAGAGAGAAGGAAGTAAAAAATAGCAACTTTCCTCTTATTTTAAAGTCATGATGCAAAAGTTGCACATATTCCCTTCACTAATATTACATTGTCCTGAATATAGCTATTTGGTTGCAAGGCACAAGCTAGAATTAGTCTCAGGGGAAACCAGGAAATGATGTTAATCACTGGTCAGTTTTAGACCCATCAAAAAATTGTTTTACTGTGGAAGATTGAACAAACTAATTTGGGGGAGGGGATGAAAGGCAACTAGAAGTTGTATAACAAAATATTTTTTCAAAATTTCAAAGTTGATAATATTTTAAAAATTATTACTATGTATAGATACATTATGATATAATTTTGTATAAATTCATGCTTTTAGATCTTAGTAAACTATACAAACAAGGATACAAACATGTATATAAACAAAACTAATCAGTTAAATTTTAATTTTATCAATATAATGTAATAGATGATATTGTTTATCTTTATACTGGTATTAACAAAAAATTATGTAACCTCAAGTTCAATTTTATATTTAATCTGTTTCTATATGTAAGAATAGTACAGAAAATGTCTATGTATGTAAAAATGCTTTATTAAATATTAATGAGGTCTATGTTTATTTGTTAGTTAGGTGAAATAAGAAAACACTCCTAACCAAAATACATTTTAAAGTTATCAATTCTCACACTCTATTTTGATGATAAATGTATCATCAATTTGGAAATCATTATTCTTAAGAATTTTTTCTAGCTCTCAGTTCTACTCTAGAAATAATTAGCATTTCATTCTAAATGAAATATGTATTAAGTCTAATTCAATTATTGCTGGAAGTCTAAATCAAATTATTCACTTTACTGATCATATTTCAATTACTTATAATGAGCTATTACAAAATGGCACAATAAAAATTATAAAATCTTTTGTTTCAAAATTAAGAGAGTGCTGAATGATATAATCTGGATTCTTTTAAGTTTAGCATGTAACATTCATGTTATGTGAAGGCTCAGTTCTTCCACTGCTTTTTAGCACTTTAAATAGAAAAAATATCATCATACTTTAATTAGATTTGGATTTATGTTTAACCAGAGCAAACATAAAGACAAATACAGGCGGTGTGGTGATATTTTGTGGTAATATCAGTTGTAATTGCATCAGTTTTTAATTTAAATTAGATAACAGAAACAATTTCAGGAGAGCTTGAGCACCCAAGGGAATAATCTCAGTTTAAGAATCTCTGACATGGTACTACCAGAAGAGACTCAGGGGCAGCCGAACTTGATGCTCATACTTAAGTCTGACACAATCTGCTGGGATGGAAGCCCAAGTAATTCAATGCAATTGAGAGACCCAGAATTGCCTAGATTACTCACGTTTCTTTTTTAAATAAACAAATAAATAAATTGTATGTCTTTGAAGTTTACAACGTGATGTTACGGGATACATATAGACAGAAAAATAGTTTAGAGGAATACAGACTAGAATAAGACATCATTGATGTTCCAATTGGAATATGGATGTGAATGTATTTACATTAAAAGCAGTGATAAGTGTATAATCACGATAATGGCCCAGGAAAGAACAGAATTAGTAACAGTGAGCCATTGGACATATAATTATCTCCCATATAGTTATCCTAATATTTGCCATATTTACTTAGAACTATTACAACTTTTTTTTTCTTTCTCAGATTATTACGTAATAACAAAGACCATGCAAAGAGCACACAAGTTTTCTAACAAGGTTATGGGCAAAGTTCACCGATATGGGGTACCATTATTTGGTTTATGCTTAAAAATACTGAGTTAAACATTTCATTTTGTATGTAGAAGAAAAACATATCTTTCACACTCTTTTTTTTTTTTTTTTTTTTTTTTTTTTTTTTTTTTTTTTT
>NW_012101821.1:2935473-2940843 GCF_000951045.1 Mandrillus leucophaeus | reverse complement strand
CCGGCCATCTTTCACACTCTTAAATACACCACAGGTTGAAAATTATAATAAAAAAGTGGCTAAAAATGATATAATAAAATGTTTTTAAAGTGATAAAAAAGGAAATCATTTTTATGTTAGCTCTGCTAAGCTAACCCTATAACAAACACCTTCACAGTGGCTTAAAACAATAAAGTTTTACTTCTCATTCATATCATGGCTAGAAGCCTGTACTAGAGCTTCTGGTGGCTGTTTACTAATTTCTTGGCTACTTCAAAGTAATTACATTAACAGCTGGTGCATGCTTCAGGCTGGTATGCTGAACATTCAGTACCAAACCTGATTCTTCAGTTTCTCCAATTATGTTATATGCCTCAAGCCTCCTGTATTAAATCTCCTCTTAATTAAAATACTTGGAATGACTTTCAGTTTTCTAAGCTAAGAAATGTGGCTGACCTTTGAGAATTAAAGAAATTTTATCACCGCAGAAAAAAAGCGTAGAGAATATCTTTGATTCTACAGGATTGACTGAGCTCCTCGGACTAGCAATCTATTCAACATAGTATTCATATATCTGAAGAGATTATCAGATCAGGAAATGATCATAATGGACTATAGAAACTATCAGCATTCAGAAACAAAAATTATGGAGTGTACATTGCAATCATTGTTTAAACAACACAGATATAACAGGTGAATTTGTGTTCTCAATGAAGATGTGCAAATAGCATCAGACAATCTCTCACTCATTGCTTAGGACTTTCTGTATTTTTTTTGCTCTATCTCATGTTTATTACACAAGCAATTGCCAATTCTGCTGGTCAGATGTCTTGGTACTGGGAGAGGCATGACCTGGATAAGGAACTCAAGCATCCCTGTCATTGGACGAAATGATAAATGCTTTATAAATTGAAAATTTAATTTTGGTTAATATGTAAATCTCATATGTTATGGTGATATAATTACAAAATTCCAACCATTCAGGGCCATGTTTTAGCCTTTTTGGAAGTCACATAACTGGCCTTTTCATGGCAAGCCTTTACAATAAAACGGTGCTTTCCAAACACTAAATGTGCATATCTACCTATTGTAAAATGAGAAAATATATTACAATTACTCATTTAAAAAATTCTTTGTTGGAGTGTTATTATTCTTTCAAGAAATATACATTAGATGATGGGGGTTAGGACCAAAAGCTTTATATGAAAGTCAAAAGAAAGATCAATCACGTTTCTATTTTATTTTCTTTCGTTTGCATTTGTTTTCCATCAGTGTGTAAAAAATTACAACAAACTTATCAACTAAATTAGTATAAATTTGATTTTCTCATAGTTTCTGTGGGCCTGGAATCTAGGTTGGGGTTGGCTGGATTCTCTGCTGAGTTTCATGAGACTGAAATCAATGTGTCAGCAACGCTGTAGTTCTTATCTGAGGTCCAAGGTCCTCTTGCAAACTCACTGCTTGTGGTTGGACTGCAGTTCCCAGACTGTTTCCTTGACAGCTATTGGCCTGGAAATCTTATAGCTACTAGAAACCACCCTTATGTCAGCAGTTCACAATGTGACCATGTGCTTTTTTCCAGGCCAGCAGGAGCACGTCTCTCTTATCTATTTCTCTAAAACCAGCTAAAGAAAATCCTTCTGCTTTGACTATCAGTTCCACCAAAAATAATATCCTTTTTGCTGTATAACACAACATAATACCAGCAGTGATAGCTTATTATATTCACAGGTTCTGTCTATGATCGAGGGGAATAAGGGAGCAGAAATCTCGGAAGCGGTCTTAGAATCCTGCTTATCACAGCATTAGTTGTTAGTTATTAGTAATAATAATACAAATGTATTAGTTTCTGTGGCTTCAAATACATGTTTTATTTTCTTTTCTGAAGTTTAAATATATAGATTTTTAAGGTAAATAATAAAATAAGACATAATGTTTATTTAATAATAATGTGTCCATCTGTATCTCTGGAAGTAAACTAGAAAAATTGCCACTGAGATAAAATTTTCAGTTTTCATGAGTTTAGCATTTGTGAAGCAGCTCAAACGTAGATTAATGCAATTACAAATTTTTATTACTTCAATTTTATTTTGTGGACCTTTGTCTGTCCAAATGTTTTAGAAAATTGAAAGTTCTTTAGTTTTCATTGAGGGCAAGTCTTTAAGTTAGGAATACTTAATAGTCTTTTTCATTTTTCTTTATAGAAAGCAAATAAATTGTCATAAATTAAAACTTTAAAGTCATTCCTATTAATATCCAGAATTGTGCTTAAAAGTTCTGTGTAAATATTATCTTAAAGTATATTTCTACTTTGTCTATAACTCTTTGTACAGTAAGTGTAATAAATGCTTTTTTTATTGTTGTTGTTATTGTTCTTCTCATTCATTTATTTTTCCTCTGCTGACTCTTGGAAGTTGTTTAGAATTAAAAATATTATTTTAAAGGCCCACAAAGACATCCTGAAGGTAGACTACAGACAAAAGTGAGTTCATTAAACTTGCTGAGCAATGCAGGAACATCTCCTTAACAGTGATTCAGTAGTGTCTCAAAGTGCAAGTTAGGGAAGTGAACTTACAGTGAGTTAGGCAGTGGACTCCAATGATATTGAGACCGTCCCAGATGGAGAACTGTTCAGAATGGGTAAACTAAGTAAGTTGCTATAGTAGTCTTTTACTTCTTGAAATATGTGGGTCTGTAAGAATTGCCATTCACAATTTGAACTTAAACACTTTCTCACAATTGAAAGTTTGTGGTTGTTCTTTGTGGAATAAGTAGTTATGATATAAAACAGAAAATTATGATATGCTCCAATTTCACTCTGCATAGAATATTGGTTATCACAGAAGTTGAAAAGAGGGTGACATAGTAAGAAGTAGAACCAACCTATCTTGATATTTCAAAGAATATACACAAACACCAATAACTTAATAAAGAGATTTCTATGTTTGCCATTTTAATGTAAATTTTTTGTTTAGAACATTTAATCTAAAATAAAAATAATACTTTAAGCTAAAATAATAGAAAGCAAATGAAGAAACAAAGAAACAACCTTTCTAAAACAAAAAATGTTCTAATTTTGTATCATTACTTGAGTTACTTCTTAGTAAGCATTATAATTACTGTGAAATAACACCACTGTTAAACAATCAGTCACAAAATCAGAGCTATCACATCTAGATGAAAGCCTTAAATTCACATGTTTATATTTAATTAGGTTTGGTTGTTAATATCCATTTTATGTAAAAGTCTGGGAACTTTGGTAAAGCACATGAACGTATCGTTCATAGTTACTGATTGTGAAAATGTTCTACGTTAACACATATCAATCCAGAAAAATATGAAGTATGAGAGAATAATGTAACCAATACGACAAGATTTTTAGTTTTGGAAAAATATCTAATATTTTTTAAAATAAAATGTTTCACAAATGCTTTCGCATTGTATTTGTGATTTGTTGTTTTTTGTTTAAAATTAAAATGAGATACACATACTAGTTGAGGTGTGTTCCTAAAATTCTGTATGCTATATGACTACATGAATATAGAGTAGCAGTGAAATTTAATAAGTTGTTTCACTGAATTTGAATTAACTAGGATTTGTCTATGATTGATTATTATGATTCCTGATACAAATAATATTAAAGTTCATTTTGACAGGAATCGACAATTATGTTTCAGGAGAAATATTTTCTCATTAATACTTTATTGAATCTTGATTACTTGATTAGAATACTTCTGGAATAATAAACCTCTGCATGTCCCTTAAAAATTGATATTTTAACCTTATTGAGACTTTTATTATTATTAATATTATTATTTGCTATTTGTACTGCAAGTAGAAGAGCTCTTTAAACTTTCTTAAAAAGGACACCATAAAGATATTCAAAATTACTGAGAAATTCCTAATTCATTCTCAGTAATTTTTTTTTAAACTTTAACTGACTTCTCAGAACTAGATTCATCCTGTAACTGGTGTTGCTTAGCACCTTGGACAGTACAGCAGATTTTAAAGCTGGAAAAACAGATTTGTTTTCACTGTTTTTTTGCTGGCTGAAAGTAATGGTGTAGAAATGATATCCCTGGCCTAATCTGAAGCTACTTTAATCAGTAGAATACTTGTTCCATAATGAATCTGCACATCCTAAAGCACTTTATTTTGGGTTTTCTTTAGACAAAATGATACCAGTAAATCAATATTCAAATTAGCTTCTAATCTGATTATGACTAGGGGAATCCTAAGAGATGTCAAGTAAGAGATCAACAAGGTGATCTCTTCTTCTTTTAAATAAGTTGTAGTTTTCTCACAAAGGAGGAAATATTCTCCTTGGTTAAAAGTCACTGGTGACCGTTTCAGGGTTAGATTGCTGCCTGCCTAAAGCTTCTCAAAGGCATACACACACATTAATAGTTTATGAATAATAAACAATAATTTGTAAGATATGGTTTAAGAATGATATAGCAGTAATAATACCAAAATGATTAGCAAATGTTTAAAGTCACATTTTAGCAATGTTTTCTTATGACTTTAAGAGTAAAGTGAGAAATCAGATACTTAGTTCCACTTCCTACTTTGGAACATTCATTTTTTAAAACCATCTTATTTCTTTATTTTAGTCTCTTAGCACAGGACAACTTTTCAGAAACGTATATTCTACTTATAATATCTATGTATGTGTCTTTAGGCACTATAGGTATATCTCTCTTGGTGCTTAAAGAGTAGATTGTTAGCATCTAATTGTTATATCTGAAAACCACTGTTCTAGTCATTTTATGCTTTTGTTATAATGCTATTTCAAGTGATCAGGAAAAGTTGGAGATCTGCCGTGGAATATTTGTCATTTCAATTTTTCTTGCACATGCAAATCTTTTATTTCTGGGTCAATGATATTAACCAATGTAAGAAAAGAGCTGTCTGTGGTCATATCTGCATTAGGGTCTACTCCTGAGTTCTGTATAAAAGTGTTTAAGAGCATGTGAGCATGTGTCTGAAGTACAATACAATGATATATGTCTTTTCACAGGAATGATTTTGAGGATAGTCACCAAGAATATTTTCCAACACCAATATTTTCAGCTTTTGTAAAAGCTCCTGGTTTCTTGTGAAATTTGGGCATACTTAAGTTATCCTCACACTTTTCCACTCTACCATTTCTTTTTTCCTCTGTCTGAAATCCTACAAATTCATAAACCAATAATGTAGATACAGGATCCTTATATTTGTTATAAATACTTCTGTAAATTTCTGTTTTGTCTAAGCTTTGGAAAAAAAAAATATTTATCACATCAGACCAAGATCAAGCTTAAAATCCTCCTTACAGAGCTTACTGCATTCTGAAAGAGGTTTAGCTTTGACAGGCAATTGAGTTTGGGAAGATAAGGGATGAGCAGAAGG
>NW_012101821.1:2933531-2935423 GCF_000951045.1 Mandrillus leucophaeus | reverse complement strand
ATTTTCAGCTTTTGTAAAAGCTCCTGGTTTCTTGTGAAATTTGGGCATACTTAAGTTATCCTCACACTTTTCCACTCTACCATTTCTTTTTTCCTCTGTCTGAAATCCTACAAATTCATAAACCAATAATGTAGATACAGGATCCTTATATTTGTTATAAATACTTCTGTAAATTTCTGTTTTGTCTAAGCTTTGGAAAAAAAAAATATTTATCACATCAGACCAAGATCAAGCTTAAAATCCTCCTTACAGAGCTTACTGCATTCTGAAAGAGGTTTAGCTTTGACAGGCAATTGAGTTTGGGAAGATAAGGGATGAGCAGAAGGCAGTAGAAGTGGGTCACAAAAAGAAATAATAGTAGAAGGCAAGAGATTTGTACAGGAAAGCATGAGAAGCATTGCACAATAAAAACAACAAATAGTTTCAGATTATGATTAGTGAGAATTTAAAAGAGACAATTTTAAATCTTTCACAGGTTTCATTTCTATTAGCTAGGATTCTTTTATAGGCCACAATTTTAAAATCTGAATTTCTGTAACAAGTAACCTCATACTATTAGAAAATCTGTACATTTGTATGTTTGCAATATTGCTATAATTACATTCAATGGTGTTTTCTCTAGTATTCTCAAAAGTAGCCTCATCCATACTAAATAATTGTTAATAAAATAATGCCATTTAGAAACATAGTCATATAAATTAAAATTAGAATTATTTTCTAAATATATGCAGGGTATGGAGGAGACATGAGTTTAGACAGATAACCCTAAGATAATCCATAAAAATTGTGCTTGAATATCTGTACATTTCTGGAACCTGAGTAAAGATCAATTATTACCAACTGGCAGCCTGACAAGATTCCCACATCCGGTCAATGAAACTAAATACAGAAATCCTAAGGGACACAAAGAGGAAAATTCTTATTGGGTATTGAAAAGATTAGCGAAGACAGAATTTGTCGCAATGATACTGGTCTTACAAAACCATCTGAACTGTCAGTCTTTGTAGTAGGTTGACTACAGACTATTGAAGCCCATGTCTGTATTCTTTTTTTACAGATTGCCTCTGACAAACTTATCAAACATAGCAGAAAGAGATAGAAACCAACAGTAGTGTGAAAATCTAGAATGAGTTTTTACAAATAATTTGAGCTTTAAAATATGTTTTGTGAGTAAAAGAATGTCTATGAAAAAGATCTTCTAAGAAACGAAAACAAAGTGAACATTTGGAAGCTTAACAAAAATATTTCACATCTCAGACCAAAACATGACATATTAATTGGTGAGCTCAAAGAGAACTCTGCTTAGGAAGTTTACAGGGGCCTGAAAAAGGGTTTGGACCATAGTAAAATAATCTTGAGCTAATGTCAATTTCCCAAAAGATGAGACCAGGAGAAACACACACACACACACACACACACACACACACACACACAGAGAGAAACACATGAAAAGAAACAAACAAACAAAAAAAAACTTTTGGTCAAGCAAAACACTAACGCCAAAAAAAAACCCAGCTTATTTTAAGAGATTTTTTAATGACACCTTAACAAAGAGAAAACAGTGGAAGGTAGGATTTGAGGCTCCTAACTCCAAGGTGTTCTAAAGTTGGACTTTCATGGTAAGAACCTGATAGAGATTAAAAAAAGAAATCATGATTATAGGTGAACATTGGTGGACAAGGGAGATGAGCATCTTCTAGCAAGTTTTAACAAGAGATATATTTATGTGAACAATCCATTGTTTTCATAAGAAAGCTTTTGCCCAGAAGAGCAAATGGTGTATGTGGATAAATGTGTTTGCAAGATGTTCCTGTATTGGATAATGATATTATTGATTAGTTTGCATTCTTAACTTTCTGGACAATACTTTCATGGAACAAATAGTCGAGTCA
>NW_012101821.1:2930030-2932226 GCF_000951045.1 Mandrillus leucophaeus | reverse complement strand
GTGTTTTGAAGATGTGGTTATAATATTCTGGGTCCCTGACATCCATGAAAGAGCATGAGAACTTCTTACCTATGGTGAACAATGTGCTTGTTATGAAAGCATTCAAGATTTTATTTCCAACCCCATCACAGTTGTGCTTAATTTGATCAAATGGTCGACTAAGTTGCCAACGAGCCTATTACATATTAAATATTCAATAAATAGTACTAATTGTAGTTTATCTCCATATTATTACCAGGTTAAGAAAAGATTTTTTTTTTCATTTTATTCTATGAACATTTTATTTGGGAAATCATGGCCAAGTGCGTGCACTACATTTAAAGAGATATTAATAAAGTTAGAACATCTCCAGGAGAAAGGAAAAGAAGTGCAGGAGGATATGCAAGGAGAGAGAAGATAGAAAGAGGGACTAAAATATCTTTTCTTTCTAGTTCTAAGTTTAATAGAGTAGGCTGTCCATCTCAGCACAAAACAGTTATTCATTCCAACCTGATCTCTGAGATCAAGCTATGAATCAACAAAAGTTTGGCTTTGTCTTTAATGCACTATAGTTAAATAAGTGAATATATCCATATGCTTTCTCTTAATTTATATTTTAAATATTACTACAAATTTAAAATGAAAAGCTTACAAATTAGTAATAATTTAATTAATGGAAATCCAGAAATTTTTAAACAAATATTTTGATGTATATTGCAATATAGAACTACTTCTTATGAGGATTCTATGACGATGACTGTGTCTTGGTTATGACTTCATTGACTTTTAGAAGCACCTCAACTCCTGCCATATCATATATCTTGTGATATTGTGAACAAATTTTAATAAATTATATTAATAAATAGTAAGAACTCTTTATTGAGTGTCCACTAGTGATTTAGCAATTCACTAAGCATTCTGCATACATTATTTTAACTAACCCTTTCAGTAGCTTGCTAAAGACAATTTGAGGCTCATTTTCTCAGTGAATAAATTAACGCTTAGAGGAATCAAGTGATTTTCACAATGTTCTGCATTTAGCAAGTGTGCAGCAAGAATAAAACTTATATATCCTACTTTAACGTCTGGTTTCTTAATCACTTAAATATATTGCCATCTTATATTGTCATTTTTTTCTGTCATTTTCATAACCAGTTTAACTTTTACCACTGTAATTTGTTACTTTTAAAGTAGTGGTATCCAACAGAATTTTCTGCAATAATGGAAAGATCTGTATATTCTCCATCCATTATAGTAGCCATTAGCCACATATGGCTATTAAGCAGTTGAAATGTGGCTATTGTGGATGAGAATGCAAGTTTAAGTTTTTTATATTTTATATTTAAGTTAAAGAAAAATAGTTACATGTGGTTAAGGACTCTCATATTGTACAGTCCAGTTCTAGAATAGAAGTATCCCTTCTGTTAAAATACTGCTATTGGAATAAAACTAATCAAGTACAATAGTTAGGGAAATAATAGTAAAAATTAAAAAGGATGAATTTCTTGATTTCTTTTGATGATTTTCATGCCCAATTATGTGTTGTAATGTATTGGTCAATAGTTAATAGGAAGGTCATTGTAGAATCATTTTATTATAGGTCTATATATTTTTCACAAAGCAAGTATGTTTTAATGAGCAATCTTGATTGATGGAATTTTTGGAAACTTGCAAGATATAATCATGTATATAAAAAAAGATAGATAGATAGATAGATAGATAGATAGATAGATAGATAGATAGATAAACAGAGGTATACTTAATTCTTTTTCTTTTAGGATGGTTCCTCAATACCATCAAGTGAATCATATACCAGTAAGTAGAAAACTTGGATAGATGTTAAAATGCAATAATAGTTTTCATATTTATACTAATTAATCATATTAATCATACAATAGGCTTTTCGTTTCTTGATCACTGTGTATTTTTACGTCTTGAAGTTTGACATGTGTCAGTTTTTCTTTACTCCTTTTTTTCACCTAAAGTCAAAATTGTATAAAATGTAATTTTCATCATTCTTTTCAGGACTTTTTATATTTCTACTAATCATGTAGTAGCTCTTGTTTCTTATGAATTGAGCATTTACACATTTGAAGTAAGTTCATTTACCTTACCAAGGCTTTCTGAAAATTCCAGTAAATAGAATTATTTTTTAAAATAGAAGATTTTCACAATGAGAATTTTATACAGAATTATATCAGGTAAATAAACTTTTGT
>NW_012101821.1:2922780-2928880 GCF_000951045.1 Mandrillus leucophaeus | reverse complement strand
CTGGCCAACATCGTAAAACCCTGTCTCTGGTAAAAATACAAAAATTAGCTGGATGTGGTGGTGGGCACCTGTAATCCCAAGTACTCTGGGAGGCCGAGGCTGGAGAATCACTCGAACCCAGGAGGTGGGGTTTGCAGTGAGCTGAGGTCGCTCCACTGCACTCCAACCCGGGCAACAGAGAAAGACTCTGTCTCAAACAGGCAAACAAACAAACAAAAACCAAAAACCGAAAACAAAAACGCAACAACAACAACAACAACAAAAGGAATCCTATATTTAAATGACTTGTATTAAACTAGTGGCTATCCTCTACATATCCATAAAGCAAATATTTTTAAAACTAACTTAGGCCAGGCACGGTGGTACGCCCTGTAATCGCAGCACCTCAGAGTCTGAGGCAAAAGAACCTCTTGAGGCCACAAAGTTGAGGCAGTGAGCTGTGGTCTTGCCACTGCACTCCATCCTGGGTGACAGAGCAAAACCCTGTCTCAAAAAAAGGAAAAGAAAATTCCCTTAGAAATGCATGAAAATCAAATTTTTTATTCACAGAAAAAAAGCCAAGGTCATTATTGCAAACTGTACATTTTCCTAATAAAGCATTTTATGAAGTGAAAGTCAAGTCATGTATAAAAATATTTTTGTAATGAATGCAGTGAAAAAGTTTTAGAGAACTAAAATAAATATATCATTATGTCAATGGAAAAAAGATTAAAAATCCACAAATAATGAGAAAATATATGATAAGTATTTATGGTAAAGGCAAGTGCACCATCCTAATTACTGAAATGAAATTAAATAATATTGAGAAATTATGTTATATTCACTAGACCAGCAAAAGTAAAGTGGATTTTAAAAAACTGATGATGTTGTGAAGTAGCAGAATCTTTTATATATTCTTGGTGAGAGGATTACCACATATACTCTAAGATGTAGTTCTCTTTTAAACTCCTACAGAATTTACAAAGAACATGCTCACTGAGACATCTGCTATGAATTTCTGCCACATTTTTAAACCAGTAGACAACAGGGTAGGTATTATCTGCAATCACTGTTTACCTCACTATCTTTTGCCTTTATCATAACTGCCAAGGGTTTGCAGAGATTACCTAGAATGTTAATATTGTAATCATCGCCTTAGGCTCTGATTTCTAAAGGATCCTGGCTAAGATGACTAGTGAAGTTCAACACAAGTATTATATATCTTATATCTCAGCAACTGTACTCATGAATATAACCCTTTGAGCAAATCTTGAGCACATGAGCTGGGAAACAGTACAAGATTATTTAAAGCAACTTCTTGTAAAAAGAATAATATGAAACTTTGAAAACACCTCTATCAATTGTACAATTAATAAGGGTAGTAAAGTGAAACAACAGATTAGTACACATGGTGGATAATGAATTGAAAACTACATAGTTTTACGTGAATATGTCTACAAATCAAAACATTTAATTAAATAGAAGCCACAGAGGAATTCATAGAGTGTGAATCTATTTATTTAATGTTCAAAATGAAGTATCAAAAGCAAACGCTGCTTAAGAATAGTTATATAGGAACGAAAAAAACAACAAGAAAGTGAGAACATAAAATAAAGAAAATTATTATTTTAGCAGGAGAGGGTGTGTAATCAGAGGGCACATGGCAGGCCACTAAGTTACCAGTAATGGATTTGCAAGGACATAGAGGTTCAGCCTCGTGTGTCACAACCTAGACAGTGGTGGGAGGATTAAGGATGTAAAAACAAAAGTTTCTGTGCACATACAAAAATGTGACTTTACACGTTACAGCAAAATGCTGAAAGTGAAAAACAAAAGGAAATTTTGAAGACAGCAAGAAAAAAAATGATTTGTCAAGTACAATGAAATCACAATGAGATTAACATTTAACACCTTATCAGAAATGGTAGAGAGTAGAAGTTCATACTCAAGTACTGAAAGAACAATTACTTATTAAGAAACTCAAAGCCCCAAAACTAACTTTCAAAAATAAAGGCAAATAAATGACATTCCAGGATAAAATAAATAAAAAGACAATCCAAGATAAACAAAAGCTGATAGAATTAATTGCTAGCAGATCCACCTACCAAAAAATATTTTTAAAAGTTCTTTAGGACGGTAGCAGCTAGTGATTCAAGATGATACTTTAAATCTACCTGAAACAATGAAGAGCACTGTTAAAGGTAATTATGTAAATACAAAAAACAATAAATGAATATTTCTTTTTTTTAAATACAAAAAACAATAAATGAATATTTCTTTTTTTTCCCCTAACTGATTTATAAGGCAGATAATATGTCAACAAGAGCTAGTGATTCAAGATGATACTTTAAATCTACCTGAAACAATGAAGAGCACTGTTAAATGTAATTATGTAAATACAAAAAACAATAAATGAATATTTCTTCTTTTTCTCCTAACTGATTTATAAGGCAGATAATATGTCAACAAGAGAGTCATTGAGCATATAACATGTAGGAACATAATACACATTATGATAGCAAGCAAAGTGGTATTGGAATATAGAAATAACACCAGACTATAACTAAAGACACAAGACCAAATAAAGAAAATCGGAAGTGGGAAATAATAAGGTTTATATAACAAAATCAATAAATATATATTTGTTAATTTTTCTCTCAGCTTCTTTAACATATATATTATTATATGAAGTAACAAATATAACAATGTATTATTTGATTATAACATATATAGATATAATAAATATAACAAAATTAACATGCAAAGGAGAAGAGAAATAGGGCTACTGAAATCTAAGGTTTCTATTTTTGGTTGAAATTAAATTAGTATAAATCTAAACTAGATTCTGTCAATTAAGATGTATATAGAAAGCCCTAGATCAATCATTAAGGAAATGCTCAAAAATATATTGTAAAATAATCAAGAAAGGAAATAAATAATTGAACTATAAAATATTCACTTGAGGGAAGAGAAAGGACTAAAGCAGAAATAGGAAAACATCAAGAAAAAAAAAAACATGCAATATAGAGAAAACAAAAGTAAGATGACAGATGAAATTTAACTATATCGATAATAACATTTAATGGGAATGGATTAAACAATCAAAACAAAAATCAGTGGTCATCAGAGTTTGTTTGTTTGTTTTTTTTCTTAAATCCAATTAAACGTTTCATACAGGAGACACACTTTAAATTCAACAATTCAAACAGGTTAAAACTAAAAGGATGTAACAAGTTGTATCATGCAAACAGCAACATAAGAAACCTGAACAAGCAACATTTGTGTCAAATGAAAAAGTTCAAAATAAAACTAAACTATTATAAGACATCAAGAGAAATCTTTTATAATAATAAAATGACCAATCCATCAGACATGCATAAAATTACATACAAACTGAACAACAGAACCCCAAAATGCATGAAGGAAAAACAGACAGAATTGAATGAAAAAAATAGACAGTTCAATAATAAAAACTGGGGCTTTGAATACCCCACTTTTAACAATGGCTAGAACGACTGTAAAGAAGATCCACAAGGAAACACAAGACATGAACAACACTAAAAACCAAGTAGACCTAACTAATACTTTGTTAAGCATCACAAATCAAAATCCACCCACGGTACATTCAAAGGCCATATGCTGCACTATAAAACAAGCTCTAATAAAGAAGTTGAAGTTTAAATGAAAGCCTGCAGTAATGCAATATTTTCAATATTTATTAATTATAACTATAGAGATTGAGGCCCAACGACTGAAGAGAAAGAGGAAAAGTAGGAAAGATGTATGATGATGGCCATGTCCTAAGAATGTTTGTTCAAAAGACGAGGGACATAAGAGATACTGACCATGAGCTAAATATTAACTGGGATTTTCATCCAATCTTGATGGCACTGGCTGCTGCCATCATGCTGGCTGCAGCAGGGAGGCATGGCTGGGGCAGCAGATTCCATGGTGTTGGTGGGAGCCCCAACTCTGCTGGGCAGGGCTATAGCTGCCCAGATGGAGGCTGTGGGTCTGAGACTCCCTGTGCTCTTGCAGGGGGCCAGGAGCAAGCAGGATCCGCCCTCCTGGATGTAGCTGCAACAGCCCAACCCATGGCTGGAAATCTGTGCCTCCCATGCCATGGAGCAAGCAGGATCTGGGGACAAGCAGGAACCAATTCCACGTTGTCAGGGCAGGAGCTCCACAGGTGCATCTGCGACTGTCCTCCCAAATGTAGGACTTGGATATCTCTGCAGCCTGGACCTTTGGGGGCCCCCAGAAAGGACAACCCCAGCCACTCCCCAGACCTTTGTCCTTACTGGCTTGTAGGTGTCTGCTCCTGCCACCTGGCCTCTCTCTGCTACTGGCTCCAACCCTGGCACTATGAATAACAGCAGGCAAGCAGATTATTCCTAGGTGGAAGGGGATGAGTTCCCAGTAAGGCCCCTTTGTCAGGCCAGGGAGAGCCTGAAGGATGGGGGTTAGACTGCCACTCCTGCCTCACTTGAATGGGAACTCATGGTGCCTCTTCTTGCCCACCCATGGCTGCCCGCGAGCCAATTGGAAGGTGCCTCCTCCCCTTTGAGGTCCATAAAAGCCCTGGGCTCAACAGAGCAGGGCAGAGGATGGTCAGGGGACAAAGAGGGCAGAGAGATGATGGAACTGGAAGACCAGCTGCTGAGAGGAGTACCCTCTCTGCTGATAGCTGGAGATGATGGGAGGACCAGCTGCAGAGAGGTGTAATCGCTCTGCTGAGAGCTGCAGAGACCAGGGAGCAGAAAGGAGCTACCCTCTCCACTGAGAGCTTCAGAGACCTTTAGAAATGTCCCAACAACCTGCTATGGAGAAGAGCTACCCTCTCCAGGGCCTCCTCTCTGCAGAAAACTGAACACTCCACAGGGCAACCTGCCTACAGAAAGGAACTAACCACTCCTCTCAGCTGTTCTAATACTAAATAAAACTTCTTTTCTCACCTTTCACTTGTCTGTGTACCTCATACTTCCCGGACCAAAAAACTTGGGCAAAGACACCATCACCACAGAGGTTTCCAGCCAGAAAAATTACACCCCAGTGATCCTGTAACAATCTGAGGCTGTGAGGTTTATCAATTGTATATTATAAGAATTCACATATTGGTAAGACTTGCTTCACCTGAAAATTTAGGTGTAAGTAAGAGAAAATCACTTGGGATGACTTTTTAAAATGAGACATCTTAGTAAGGATACCTACAAAGTATCCCATGGAACTCCAGGGCAGGAATGCAGCAGGACTGTGGGAAACTGGAACTAGAAAGAAGAGCAATATCGAGAACTCAGACATTACGCTTTCTGTCATGCTTCTTTTTCTTTGTGACTTCAATTTTGCTTACCAACCTCTATAGACTGGTTCTCTCTACTTTTTTTCATATAGCCAAGCTCAGATAGTACCTTTTTTCACCATTCAAACTGAGGTAAATAGAGTAATTTAGTCCCAGTTCTGAAATACTGAAGAAAAGATAGTGACTAGATTAACTTGGATTAATCCACTGAAGACAGCTGATGGTCACAGTACAAACACAGCCACTCGAATCACCTCAAAATGGTCTGATACAACTCATGAAAATGATCTTATCCAGAGGTACAGCTATAAATGTAAGATAAAATGATGAAAAGGAAAAAACAACAATTACAAATATACATTATACAATAATAAACACTTTTCTTCACAATAGGGAGAAAATCCACTGGAAATTTGTTTTATAACTTGCAAGAGGAAGCTAACAGTGACAAATTATCTTTCTTAGTGAACACACTATCAATAAGCCATCATCTACCATCTTTTATATAATCTTGACACAGGCTGGCCACAGGAATTCTTTCTAACTTTTGAGTTCCATGCAGTGTATGTTGCACATACCACATGATATTAGAGTTTTTATAATCATTTCTCAGTATCTGAGTTGGAAAAAATATATTGATATGACAAAATTAGAAGTAGAAACAAACATAGAAATAAATTCATGCATAAGTAAGTAACTTTCACTTTAAATCTAGTTTAATGTGAGTTTTAAAGACAAACTTTGATTTCTCCTAAACAATTATAAATTAGTGTATGAGTCCTGTGATGAAGAACTGGTGAGCAGGTGGTAGAACAAGTATAC
>NW_012101821.1:2917261-2922730 GCF_000951045.1 Mandrillus leucophaeus | reverse complement strand
TCAGGGCAGGAGCTCCACAGGTGCATCTGCGACTGTCCTCCCAAATGTAGGACTTGGATATCTCTGCAGCCTGGACCTTTGGGGGCCCCCAGAAAGGACAACCCCAGCCACTCCCCAGACCTTTGTCCTTACTGGCTTGTAGGTGTCTGCTCCTGCCACCTGGCCTCTCTCTGCTACTGGCTCCAACCCTGGCACTATGAATAACAGCAGGCAAGCAGATTATTCCTAGGTGGAAGGGGATGAGTTCCCAGTAAGGCCCCTTTGTCAGGCCAGGGAGAGCCTGAAGGATGGGGGTTAGACTGCCACTCCTGCCTCACTTGAATGGGAACTCATGGTGCCTCTTCTTGCCCACCCATGGCTGCCCGCGAGCCAATTGGAAGGTGCCTCCTCCCCTTTGAGGTCCATAAAAGCCCTGGGCTCAACAGAGCAGGGCAGAGGATGGTCAGGGGACAAAGAGGGCAGAGAGATGATGGAACTGGAAGACCAGCTGCTGAGAGGAGTACCCTCTCTGCTGATAGCTGGAGATGATGGGAGGACCAGCTGCAGAGAGGTGTAATCGCTCTGCTGAGAGCTGCAGAGACCAGGGAGCAGAAAGGAGCTACCCTCTCCACTGAGAGCTTCAGAGACCTTTAGAAATGTCCCAACAACCTGCTATGGAGAAGAGCTACCCTCTCCAGGGCCTCCTCTCTGCAGAAAACTGAACACTCCACAGGGCAACCTGCCTACAGAAAGGAACTACCCACTCCTCTCAGCTGTTCTAATACTAAATAAAACTTCTTTTCTCACCTTTCACTTGTCTGTGTACCTCATACTTCCCGGACCAAAAAACTTGGGCAAAGACACCATCACCACAGAGGTTTCCAGCCAGAAAAATTACACCCCAGTGATCCTGTAACAATCTGAGGCTGTGAGGTTTATCAATTGTATATTATAAGAATTCACATATTGGTAAGACTTGCTTCACCTGAAAATTTAGGTGTAAGTAAGAGAAAATCACTTGGGATGACTTTTTAAAATGAGACATCTTAGTAAGGATACCTACAAAGTATCCCATGGAACTCCAGGGCAGGAATGCAGCAGGACTGTGGGAAACTGGAACTAGAAAGAAGAGCAATATCGAGAACTCAGACATTACGCTTTCTGTCATGCTTCTTTTTCTTTGTGACTTCAATTTTGCTTACCAACCTCTATAGACTGGTTCTCTCTACTTTTTTTCATATAGCCAAGCTCAGATAGTACCTTTTTTCACCATTCAAACTGAGGTAAATAGAGTAATTTAGTCCCAGTTCTGAAATACTGAAGAAAAGATAGTGACTAGATTAACTTGGATTAATCCACTGAAGACAGCTGATGGTCACAGTACAAACACAGCCACTCGAATCACCTCAAAATGGTCTGATACAACTCATGAAAATGATCTTATCCAGAGGTACAGCTATAAATGTAAGATAAAATGATGAAAAGGAAAAAACAACAATTACAAATATACATTATACAATAATAAACACTTTTCTTCACAATAGGGAGAAAATCCACTGGAAATTTGTTTTATAACTTGCAAGAGGAAGCTAACAGTGACAAATTATCTTTCTTAGTGAACACACTATCAATAAGCCATCATCTACCATCTTTTATATAATCTTGACACAGGCTGGCCACAGGAATTCTTTCTAACTTTTGAGTTCCATGCAGTGTATGTTGCACATACCACATGATATTAGAGTTTTTATAATCATTTCTCAGTATCTGAGTTGGAAAAAATATATTGATATGACAAAATTAGAAGTAGAAACAAACATACAAATAAATTCATGCATAAGTAAGTAACTTTCACTTTAAATCTAGTTTAATGTGAGTTTTAAAGACAAACTTTGATTTCTCCTAAACAATTATAAATTAGTGTATGAGTCCTGTGATGAAGAACTGGTGAGCAGGTGGTAGAACAAGTATACACACTGTCAAACAAACAATTGGGATAAGATGTTACAAGTATTCCTTTTTTTTTTTTTTCTATAATATATGAAAATAAGGCAGGATATTCACATGACAACAGCTCATAGTTGTTTCCTAATAACGTGTTCACAAATGTCTCTTCAAGGTTAATGATGAATTTTCATTAACTAAATTTTGTTCTTTGATATACACAAGTTTATAATGTCAAATGAGAAATTTCAAAGTGCTACTTTGATAGTCAAAAATGTCAACTATTCCTCATTGTATCTACATTCTTAAGGAGCATTAGATTTTTAGAACCAGGCACATAATGAATTAACAACTATATGTGTTATTTTGATTCAGATTTGTGCTAAAATAGACTTTTTTAATGACGAGATTAATTGGCTATTCCTCAATAAAGTCATATTTAAATTAATTAAGATAAGACATTATGCTTTAACAGCTTTGAATGAATAAAACATAATTAGACTATAATTAAGAAGCTTCATTTCAAAGAATATAATATAACCTGAAGTGTACAAGCAACAATCCCTTCAAAGTAACGTTCTCCAGCTGGCCCCAGAGAATCCCAGTTTGACAGATGGAAATAAGAAAAGCCGTAAAGGAAAAGTGATGTTTTCTGCATTATAGTGTCATTAAGAAATTTCCAGCATATGGTAAGAAAATAGATGCATTTCCAAAAATGCTGACCTTCTTCCTATATTTCTCCTGATGTCATAAAATCTTATAGTTAGCAAAACTGTCTATTAAAATATAAATATAGATAATATAATTCAACTTCTAGAGAAATTATAATTTTCTCATCCAGTTCTAAGGTCCACTATTACTCTCTTTGGTTTTGTAAAGAGGTGCATGTGTGTATTTGTGTGTACTAAACGTTCTATATAATGTATTTTTAAGGAATTTTATGTAAAATGTCACACCTGTTGCTTTGCCACAGTGTTTGAAGACATCATGGCTATCAGCCCTCCTATGTATTTTCACCAAACTCTGGCTTGTTCATACAAGTGCACTAATGTTTTGCATGCATTCCTATCATAAAAAGCTTTCTTACTAAATATCACATAAATCTCTTTGTCAAGTAACTGAGAGTTGAACTGATAATAAAAATATAATGAAAAAAGGGACAATATTTTACAGATAAATGTCTTTGCCAGGGAAGTTGTATTTTTGTGAATGAGTGTCATGCTGCAAACCATGTGAAGGTTATTGAAAGACCAAGAGTACTGGCACTGAAACTGTTAAGGAAGGTAAAAGGTCATTTGGCAGAGGCATTATGTCTGTGTTTATGAGAAAACTCACCTTGGAAAAAGAATTTTGACCTGGAGGGTAGATGAAGACACAATAATTACTATCAGTCTACGTAATAAAAAAATAAGTTTAAAAAAGACCTTTAATTTTCCACTAAATTTGTTAAATTATTCATATTTCCTCTGGTTCCATTTACTGTAAAAACTGGTATGAGTAAACTTTAACGTTTAATATATAAGGAAATGTGTAGGTAGATAATGTTTTCATGATAGTGTAATTATGATCATTTAACATCTAAATGCATTTCAAAATCATGGGAAAACTAGATTTTTCTGTCTTTATTTAGTATTTCACTTCTTTGAGTTCAAGAAATCTAGTTTCAGCCAGCAGGAATTACTTTTCAATGTGGTGTGCACTCCTTTTTCCTTACTTTTCCTGGGAACTAATCTCAGGAGCACAGAAGATGCCATTGTTCACAGAATGCAGTTTCTGGGCATCACGTTATGGTTTCACGAATTTCTTCCACATCTTCCTTTTTTGCTTTCCACCTTTTAGGATAAGTCTTTTATTTAGAACACACAGTCTAATATTTATTTACTCAGAGCTCTTGGAGATTTTCCACTGAGACATAAGCTACTTACAAAAGCCTTGAATCTCTGTGTTTTCTAGCTTGCTTTGTATTTTCTTCCGTGTGGCTGACAGCCTTGTTAGTATCAGTGAAAGCTACAAAACCTCTACCCTAACTAACTGAAATAATTATTTCCAAGGCAAGAAAGAAATGCCAGTTATAAAGCAGTGCTATGTTTACGGTTATAGGCACACTCACTTTTCAATACAACTGCTGCATATTTACTTCATGTATTAAGGGCAGTCATGCACAACAAGAATAGGAATCCAGTGAGGTGAGCCATGAAGCTTCCACTGGTAACAGTGCAGACCAAATTTCCTGTAAATTGTAAGACGTAATAATGAAAAGAAGAACAGGAGTAGAATGGCAATGAAAGTAAAGCACAAATAAAAAATAAACATATCCTAGTCCATGAAGCATGTTATTAATTTCAATATGATAAAAATCTGGAACTTTTTAAAGAAAGTACTATTGATATAAAATAGCTAATGATGTATAAAAATACAATGTTTCAAGTCATGTAAAACCTATATGCTTTTATTAAGTAGAGTAGCACTCACTAGGTGCTGTAATGAACAGTCCCACTATTACAGTTGCTTAATACTATAAAAAGTTTATCTGTTACCAATTTCCAATACAGGTTAATGACTCCGGGTGGTGCTTCTGGGATCTGGCTTCATTTACACGGGTTCTCTAAACAAGGGTCCTTTACTTTCCCCTACACAACGAATATTTGATAGCTGTTTGATTCTATTACATAGTATGGAAAAAATTAGATCTGAAATGGTTTCAGAATTAATCTGCCTTCCAATGGTGAGGACTTGATGTGAAGATACCATGAAGTCTCTTGACTTTGTGTAAATTCACCAAGTCAATCCTCAGTTAGCCATTGGATTCTCTCAAGTTAAAACAAAACAAAACAAAACAAAACTGAGTGAAGATTTTTGTACAGAAAACATTTCATCAGTCTGACCTATTGGCCATGTAAATTTTAATGAGACTAAAATTTAATGAAATATTGACTGAACCACAGCAGTCCACCATATTAAAACAATAGGAAGTCCAATTACATTGTCTAAAATAAAATCATTTCTGAATGTATTATTTGAAATTTGTTTGAATTTTGTCACTGAGAATATCTGGGTGTTAAACACACCTGATACATTTTTACTCGGTCTTTTTTATTTTATCTGACTTATTTTCTCCAAATAATAAATAGTAATTAATATTCCCCATGTTATTTTTAACTGATGAAAAGTTATTAAACCAAACAGAACTAACATACGTACTGAATTGCCTGAAACCATCTTAGCCTGTTCCTTTCATCCCACTATAATTATTAACTGTGGCCTCTCTGACTCCCAAGAGTATCACAATGGAAAATAAAACATTTTTACAATAAGAAAAAGTAGGATTCATTGCACTCAAAATTCCATAACTTTGCTTAATACTATATTTCAAAATTTATAATCCAAATAATATTGAAATATTAAACAATTGTTTTCTTTTTGCTTAAACAAATATTATAATAAAATGGAACTTAAACAGCAGATGTAGTATATTTGGTTTTATAATCCTCAGGTGTTAAGTTTATTTTTATTAATTTATATGATTTTATAGCTCTATATTGGAAT
>NW_012101821.1:2914222-2916106 GCF_000951045.1 Mandrillus leucophaeus | reverse complement strand
GGGGTGCAATCCAATTTCTTCCTTTTCTCGGATCATGGTTCTTTATCCCGTCTGCATTCTTAGCTACATGGTGTGCTGATGGGATGAACTATTGGAGGTGGAATCGCTCTAAGATGTGAGTTGGATTCAAGACTGGACTACAATGCACACAAACCTGTGTTCTCAAATAGGGCAGGTAATTCATTACCATCTACAGAAGTTGTGTGCCCTCATTCCCTTCCTGGGAAACTCACCATTAAAGGGGACCACTCTGTTAAAAAGTTGTTATCCCCACCTTTCCTTCCCTAGAGTCAGTTTGAGTCTGAGAGTGATGAAGAAATGCAGAGGGGGCAGAGGGAATGGGGATAGCAGAGTAAGAAGAAATGCTCTGCTGTGAAAGGGAAAGTGTTTTTAATTTTCACATCTCCTCTTCTGTTTTTCTCAATCTTTTCTTCTTGCTATACAAATATATATACATGTTTTCTTAGAAAGATTTTTCACCCTATATGGGCTAGTGCTTAGGATAAGTCTAGTGCAAGAACCTCAGCGAATACATTAATTTATCCAAATAAAAAAATATTTTCAAGCAACTGGACTCTTATTTACTTATTTTAAGATATTTTAGCTTTTTAAGAGAAAGCTCAGCAGGAGACATTCCTGGCTTCCCGTTGTCAAAAAGTGGGACTGAAGTGAATTTACCTTGGACATGTAGAAGCCTTTAGACCCTCTATCTTTTTTTTTTATTTGAATCTGTTAATTTTTCTGCTGGTAAGCTCTCTGTGTATGGTATTCTAGCTAAGAAAGAAAGAAAAAAATCTTAAAGGGCTTCCAAATTTTAAAAAGGGCTTTACAAATTGCAGTAGCTCTATGACAACCAACAACCTGGACAGCTAAGTGTCATCCCTTTTATTGTAAATTTAGGTTTGCCTGCCTTATCATTGCTTAGGATGATAAAACAGTTAATCAGAGGATTGATGGTCTAAAAAAAAAAAGAAAAGATAAAGCTTAGAAAAGATGTTCTTAAGATTAAACAGGTCAAACTCTGTAGCTCAGAGCAATAATATAAAGTATCTTCTTCAGCATAAAAAAAAAAAACACATTGTCTAACACACATGCACCAGAAAAAGTTAAAAAACCAAAACAATGGCAAATAATGTTTTCTAAAATGTTTTTCTACCAACATTGACAAATCAAGTGAACCAGATTGGTAAGGAAAAAGATGTATTTATTACTAAAATTTAATGCCACTTAGAGATTTTGTTTTTCTTATAGAATTTAGCCAATCCTTCCTAAAATGTAAATATTTGAATACCAATTTATCTTTTATAGTCATTGGAAACTGAATAAAGAAAACAAGATGAAAGAGATTTTATAAAATCAAACTGCTATGGAAACTTCTTTGCCCAAAGTTTGGTCCACAGTCTTCATAAGATTACCTATCAGAACACATAGCAATCTTAAATCTTAGCCAAGACATTCTTAACTTGAATCATTTTGTTAGAAACACAATTTGGTTAAAAATACAATATGGAGATAAACTGGTAAGTTTATATTACTATGTTTTACTGTCTTGTGACCTAAATTTCAACATGAATGCTATAAGATCTTTGTGTATACGTGTATGTGTATACGTGTATGTATGTATGTGTATATATGTATGTAGGTGTATGTGTCTATATGTATGTATACAGTTGTGTTTACACATATGTACATGTATTATGTTGTATGTCATGTCTATATAATGGAATCTGGTGTAGTCGGCCAGATATTCCTTAAGGAATTCTATTCAAATTGTTAAATAAGTGAGTGCACATATAATTTGTTAAGTATAGAGTAAGGCCCAAACATTTCTTAGTTCATGTGACTTAATTAAATCTTTGATAAATAAGCTGATTTTAAATTTAT
>NW_012101821.1:2907631-2910202 GCF_000951045.1 Mandrillus leucophaeus | reverse complement strand
CGAGTTGACTAAAATTATGTAATTATTTACACATCTTTCTAAAGACTGAGCTTAGGTAGACAGGTAACTAAAATTGTGTATCTAGATATGTTACTAGATAATAGATAAAAACATAAAAGTAAAACTAAAATTTTGGTACCCTAAGTTACACAGAACAAGGTTTTCTGAAGTATTTGTCTGTTCTTAGGAAAAAAAAAGCTATAAGAGGTTTTTTATTTTAATTGTAAAATCTGTTTCTTTAAATTTTCAAACATCTGAACTGAAGTTATATTTTTTCTGTTTTACAATTCTATTTCTGCCACATTTCTTACTAAGATCCATTTAGTTTTTCTAGTTTATGGTTAGAAATGCAGTCTTTATTCAAAATGGTAATTTTATTTCTTGTGGTAGAGTTTTCCTCTCTATGCTTTTCAGATTCTGTCTCAGAAGTTCAGCATTTGTTATCTTGTGCCACCCATGATTTGCAGGTCATTTAGCCCTTTCTCCCCTTCAGAAGGTACATGGTATGGTTTGGCTCTGTGTCCCCACCCGCATCTCATCTTGTAGCTCCCATAATTCCCACCTGATGTGGGAGGGACCGGGTGGGAGATGACTGAATCATGGGGATGTTTCTTTCCCATGCTGCTCTCGTGATAGTGAATGGGTCTCTTGAGATATGATGGCTCGATGGCTTCAAAAAGTGGGAATTTCTCTCCACAAGTTCTTTTTTTTTTTTTTTTTTTGCCTGCTGCCATCCAAAAAAAAAAAGACAAGCTTCTCCTTGCCTTCCGCCATAATTGTGACCTTTCTTCAGCCATGTGGAACTGTAAGTCCAGTTACACCTCTTTCTTTTGTAAGTTGTACAGTCTTGGGTATGTCTTTATCAGCAGTGTGAAAACAGACTAATATACTAACATAGTACATCTCTTTGCTTGGTTGAGATGACAATTCTCTCTTTACAATTGTTTCAACTATTGCAACTTTCTCCAGTTTCAACTTTGCTTTTTCTCCAGTTCCAACTTTGCTGTTAGGACCTGACATTAAAATGTTTGTCTTGAAGGCCTAGGAAAGCAGTGATTTCCTGGAGTATAATTTGATTCTATACATTTGGCTTTTCTTGATTTGTCTAAATGTTTTAATGTAACTAGGCAATTTAACGTGCTTTTACATTTTTATGAGCCATAGATTCTCCTGCTTACAGTACAGGTTTTCTTGCTTATTTCTTCTATAATATGGTATGCATTCTTAATCTTAACCACACATTCTTCCTAGGTATGATTGCATTCAAATAACTCTTCATTGGATTTGACTTCCAGGTTATTTAAATGAACTTCCCCAAAAGAGAAGCAATTGCACTGCAAGAAGTCTTTTACTTTACCTTTTGGTAACTGTCCTATAAAACAGTGATTTTCCACTTTATTGAGATAATTTGTTCTATTTCAAGTTTTCTTTGTTAGGTGTTTGATAACTTTGAAAAAGTAAACTTTGAAAAGATTACGGTTTCATTTTTTCTACATCAACTTAACTTACTGTACTGCCATTGCATCTTTTACTTGTCACTCTAATTAAGTGAATGACTATTATTTTAAATAACATGTGATTCTATTTTGTTCAGGTGTTTTCAACCTTTTTACATCTTAGATAGATTTCTCCAATACTGAAGTTCTAAATTGAGGTTTTGTTTGTTTGCTTTGTTTTATTTATTTATTTTTCTGTTATGTTGGGGTCAGTGTGTTTTCTAAACAAAGGAATGAACACACAAGACAACACAAGACAAGACAAACATGGCGGCCGCCTCGAATGGCGCGCTCTGCTTTATTTTATACAGTCATTTGTGGAATGTTGCAAAGTCACAAGACACATTGTTGTTTTTCTGACCTTTCCCTGACTTTCTGGATTTTCAAGATGTTTACACATAAACAAGCCCCCAACGCCCTGCTTCCTTTGCAAGAGCAGGACTTACCAGGAACGCCTCGTTTGCCAGCACGTAGTCCTCTACACTGTTAGCTCATTTGCATTGCTATAAAGGAATACCTGAGGCTTGACAATTTATGAAGAAAGAAGTTCATTTTGGCTCTTGGTTCTGCAGAATGTATAAGAAGCGCTGTGCCAGCATCTGCTTCTGGCAAGAGCCACAGCAAGCTTACAATCATGGCAGAGGCAAAAGAGGAGCAGATATAGCACATGGTGAGAGAAGGAGCAAGAGAAATGCCAGGCATTTTTAAACATTCAGATCTTGAATAAACTCATAGAGTAGAACTTGTTCATACTGCAAAGACATCAACAAGACATTCATGAGTAATTGACCCCCATGATTCAGACACTTCCCTTTCAGTGCCACCTCCAACATTGGAGGTCACATTTCAACATGATATTTGGAGGAAACAAACATCCAAATCATGTGATTGACCTAGAATGAATTTTGAGAGTTTCCAGTTGAGCTTCTGAAGAGCCTCAAAGAATGTATATCTCATTTAGTAAAGATGTTAACTGATCGATCTTATTTGGTAATTAGTATGGGAAGCAATGTTAAATAATGAAGTAACACTAAATCTTCTTCAAGGTTATATTTGTATACATATCTTATTAATG